>NC_045701.1:51808269-52111299 GCF_009834535.1 Camelus ferus
TTTCTCATATTATCTTTTCATTTTTGATGTCTAGGGTTAGAAATAATATGTATAACATCTGCAGTGTTTTGTGCCATATGAGACAACACTGATGTCAGTACTGATGATTCATCTTGTAAACAGATGATATAAACATACAGTATCAATAAATACTGTGAAATACTACAAACGTATTTTCTCTTTCTTACGATTTTCTTAACATTTTCTCTCTTATGGCTTATTTTATTGCAAGAATGTAGTATATAATACATGTAACATACATGTAAGTGAATCAACTGTTTATGTTAGCAGTAAGGCTTCTGGTCGATAGTAGGCCATTAGTAGTTAAGTTTTTGGATAGCTGAAAGCTGCACTCGGATTTTTGGCTGCACAGAGTGTTGGTCCCCCTAACCCCCATGTTGTAAGAGGGTCAACTGTAAGATACAAAATCAATGCAAAAAACAGTTGCATTTCTGTATACTAACAATGAATAATCAGAAAAGAAAATTAAGAAAACAATTCCATTTTTAATTGCATTAAAAAATACTTGGGAATGAACCTAAATGATGAGGTAAAAGATTATACACTGAAAAATACAAAACATTGCTGAAAGAAATTTAAAAAGACACAAACAGAAAGGATCCCATGTTTATTGACTAGAAGGCTTACTACTGTTAACATGTCAATACTACCTAAAGTAATCCACAGATTCAACACAATCTCTATCAAAATCCCAATGGCATTTTTTTGGAAATAGAAAAATCTCATCCTAAAATTCATATGGAATCTCAAGGGACCCAAAACAGCTAAAACAATTTTGAAAAAGAGGAACAGAGTTGGGGGACTTACACTTCCTGATTTCAAAATGTATTACAAAGCTTCAGTAATCAAAACAGTGTGCTACTGACATAAAGACCAATGGAACAGAATAGAGAGCCCAGAAATAAACCCACAAATATATGGCCAAATGATTTTCAACAAGGGTGTCAAGACCATTCAATGAGGAAAAGACAGTCATTAAAACAAAAACTGTTAGGAAAACTGAATATCCTCATAGAGAGAATGAAGTTAGACCTTCATCTTCCACTATATATAAAATTTAACTCAAAATGGATTAAAGGCCTAAATTCAAGGCTCAAAGTTATGAAAGTCCTAAGAAGAAAACATAAAGGAAAAGTTCCATTACACTGGATTTGGCAATTATTTCTTGGGTATGACACCAAAAGTACAGGCAACAAAAGCAAAAATAGACCAATGGGACTACATTAAACAAACATTTTTGTTCATCAAAGGACAAATCAACAGAATGTAAAAGCAATCTATGGAATTGGAGAAAATATCTGCAAAGCACCTGATAATGAGTTAATATCCAGAATATATAAAGAATTCTTACAACTCAACAACAAAAAAAAACTGATTTACAAATAAGCAAAGGACTTAAAAAGACATTTCTCCAAAAAGGAAATACAAATGATCAACAAGCATATAACTAGATGCTCAACACTACCAATCAACAGAGAAATGCAAATCAAAATTACATGAGATATACGCACTAGGAAAGCTACCATCAAAAAAAACAAAACAAAACAAACAAACCCCAAAAACCAAAAAACAGAGGATGTGTTGAAGTTGGTAGTAGCAGGGATGTGTTGAAGTTGGAACCCTGATGCACTGTTGGTGGTATTATAAAATGGTGCAACCACTACAGAAAACAGTACAGTAGTTCCTCAAAAAATTAAAAACAGAACAACCATATGATCCAGTAATCCCATTTCTAGGTAGTATATTTGAAATAACTAAGAGAAGATCTCAAAGAGATTTTTGTATGCCCATGTACGTGGGCACTATTCACACATATATATTCATATATTCAGAGCAGCACTATTCACAATAGCCAGGGCAGAAGCAATCCAAATGTTCATCAACAGATAAATGGATAAACTAAATGTGGTACAATGGAATATTATGCAGCCCTGAAAAAGGAAGGAACTCCCGTAAGATGCTACAACATGGATGTATGAACCTTGAGGACATTACGCTAAGTGAAACAAGCCACTCACAAAAGGGCAAATACTGTGTGATTCCACTTCTATGAGGTACCCCAAACAGTCCAATTTATAAATATAGGAAGTACATGGTGGTTACCAAAGGCTGGGGGTAAGGTGCCAAGAGGAAAAGCTATTTAATAGATGTTAAGTTTCAGCTCTGCAAGATGAAAAAGTTCTGTAGGTCTGTTTCACAATAATGTAAATATGCTTAACACTACAGAACTATGTGCTTAAAAATGGTTAAGATGGTAAAGGATTGTGTGTTCTTTATCAAAATAAAAAATAATTTCAAATTATGTAAATATAGATTAATTTATTTAACCATTTCATTATAGTTAGATATTTAAGTTTTAAAAATTCTCTTTCCAAACATTATTTATAGCAAAATTACAATGCAAAAAGTAGATCTTTTAATTAATACTTGCAATGTCAAGCAATGGCAAAAGATTTCTGCACTAAGTTCTAAATACATTTCTGAAGTTTATGAAATGAAATCAATGTTAAAAAGTAGATATTGAAGGGAAAATTGATTTTACTGTACAACTAATAAACTGGCAGTATTATCTTCAGAAAACCAATTTGTCCAATGCTAAGTATTCTGTCAGTTAATATTTAAATGTCCATGAAAAAATGTAGTGACAAGTGGCTATGTTATCAGTTTGACTGTTTTGGTTGCAAATAAAAAAATATGAATTTTTCCACTGAGCAAAATGGATGTAGAATATAAATAAGTCATTTCTAAAAAAACATTTTCTTTGAGATACCTATCTTAGAGTCTGAAAACATCAAGACAGAAAATCCCCACCAGTTTTAAATTCACTAATTTAGAATATGATATTGAAATTCATTTTTTTTTTTACTACAGAGTAAAAAGAAGTATCTTCATTTCAATTTTACCAAAAGGACATTGGAATCTAAATGAAACAGAGCATCCTAGCATTACAAGTGATTTTTACCTATTAAACGGCAGAAAATGTCTATTTAGCCTTTATGTTTTCTGCATCAATTATTTAAAACCAATAAAAGAACATTTTTTGTAGGAATATGTGACCTCAAATTAACATTTTCCACCAATTCAGACTTGAACTTTTTAAACAGTGAAGATAGGGTACCAATGTTTAAATATACATATTACTTTAAAAAGTCAAAATTAGATTGTTAGATTTTAAAATACAAGTAAATACTGAAAAGCACAAACATACCACTTAACCAGAATAGCTGACAGTTGTCCTATTTGGCCAAAGCTCCTACTTAGGGATTTTTTTCAAGAACATTAACAAGGCAAACTAATGGCTGTTTAAATCTTCATACACTTTCTGATTTTAAAAAATTTACTCTACTTTCTCCATTTATACTTCCAGGAAACAAGATGAGATACCATTAAGAACTGAAAAAAGTTTTAAACATCTATTCAAAGATATTTAAAGATTCTCACTTATTCTGAAAACTGTCCAATCAAGCAAAATATACTTAACTTGTTATTTTATGTAAATATACTAGACTATTTCATGAATATTTCCAATTTAGCATTTTTAAAAATAAACAAGCAAACAAAAGAAGTATATTGCATTAATCACTCTGGCCAATGATTTTTATTAAACTCCATCCCGGTATGCACGGCTCACAGTTTTAAACAAACTGTAATTCGCAAACCTTTAAAGTACTATCATGTAGTTTTACCATAAACAAGGGGTAATGGGAGGAGAGAAGAGAGGGGAAGGTAAAGTAAGATTCTGATGATCAGCTTTCCTAGAAGCTTGGCCATGTTCTGGCTGTTTGCTAATACCAGCTACAGACTTGTTGAGTAAAACAAGCATCTGAAAAATGGGTTAGAGGGTAGGCGGAAATTTAGACACAAACAGGAAACATGGACACAAGCATCATTATAGTATCTGCCTGCTTTTCTAGGGCAGTTGCCTGACCAAAGAGATGGAAAATGCAAATAAAACTCAAAAATGGTATCAATTGTATTGTTTATTTTCAATACTACTCACTTGGTAAGTAAACTTTATTTAAATGTCACCATTTATAAAATGGTGCCTATACTTAATAAGTATATACTATAAAAATGAGATAGAGAAATGGCTGTCATTTTTTAAAATAACCATCTGCTTTGTGTATACATACAAAGGCAACAGAAATACAGGGAGGAATGCTCACTCATTTTCTCTATCAATTACTTTTGTGGCTAATTAAAAAAACCCATTTCTCTGTGGTAATCTATTTTATTCTTAACCCTAAGGTTCACATTAGGATTTTTTAAGTATTAGGAAGAACCTCAAAAGCAATGTTTCAGTGAAATTTTAAAAATAGTATTATAAAAGTAAATTACCAGGAACAAGTCAGTAAATTTTTAATAAAATTCAGGATTTTAAAGTTACTATAAATTTCAATAATCTATTTTTAACTGGGGTGAAAAGTATAATTAAGTTTACAGCTGAGACATCATTTACTTTAAAAAAATTGTTTATATTTTATCAGACGCAAGGCTTTTTCTAAGTCATGTTGGCAAATAATTATCTTTTCACGTCTAAATAAAATTCTAAACCAGCTCATCTGTTAAATTAATACAGGGAATCACTTTTGCATTATACCGGCTTTAGAGCAATTTTTTAAAAAGCTGCTGAGTACAATCAAGAATTCATTTTTGATATACAGTTGTCTCCAGAATTACTTAAAGCATCTGAACTGAATGTTGGGAAAATTTGTTAAAATAACCACATTTTTAACCTAAATATTCCCTTAAGTCTATTTCAAAAATGTGAAAAATGCCATCTACTTTGGCTTTACTGGAAATGCTAAAAAAAAAAAAAAAAGATATAAAAACCTATGGTCAACACAGAAAACATTTTTTAAGTGGAAAAAACGAAAACAAATCCAAAAATAAAATGTAATGAAACAAACCAAATGAATAAAATCACTGTCACAAACAGGAGATTAATTTCTCAAATTCTAAAGCACAGATTATGAAAATAAATGAAACTACTAAAGCAACTACTAAAAGAAAGGTATATCTAAAGTATAAGAAAACTTATTCCTAAGATGACTAATTTTATAGTTGTTATTGACTAAATTTACTAAAATCAGAATTATTATTAATCATAAACTGAAATCTGTAGACATAATAAATATTAAGGCCTTATTTTCTGAGTATCACAGATTAGAGAAGATACGCATTAATAGTGCCACAATCAGGCTGAAGCTGCAAGTCACCTACAACAGGGAAAATACCACGCAAGCCTTACAGTTTTTAATAACAATGTTCAAAGGAAAAAATGCCTATAGATTTTTGAGGACAGGTGAACAATGTATGATGTAATAATTCTATACCTAGTCAACTGGTCATTCTTATTCAAAGGCAACTGAAAGACATTTATAACACCTGTTTGTAGAAAGATATTTACTGAGTGCCCACTATGTGCCTATACTGTTACAGGTGCTGAAATGTAACAGTAAGGACAGATCACTATTCTCATGGTTCTTACATTCTAGGAGAGACAGACATTAAACAAATACATATAAATAAATAAGAAAAGTGTCAGGCAGCCACATGTCCTAGGCAGAGAACTAAAATAACAAAGGCCTGGATGACTACTTTAAATTAGATAGTCAGAAATGGGTCTCTCAGGATTATAACATTTAAGCTGAAATCTGAATGACCAGGAGCCCTCTGGGCAAAGATCAAGAAAAACAGTACTTTAGGCAGAACGGAAGGGCCAGTTTAATTTTGGACTGTTCAAAAAGGAAAAATGCAGAGTGGGAAAAAGAAAAAGGTATAGGATGAACTCAGAGAAGTAGACAGGACAGATGACATGGGGTTTTATAAGCAAGGTTGAAAGTCTGAATATTGTTCTAAGTGGAATTTGGAAGCTCCAGAAAGGTATTAAGCAGGAGAGCACTATGATCTAACTAGTGTTTTTAAAAAGATCATTCTGGTGGCTTTGTGCAAACTAGAAAGATCATTCTGGTGGCTTTGTGCAAACTAGATGGTGGCAGATGGGAGGTGTGGGAGAGGAAACAGGGAGACCAGAGGGTGGAGATGATAGTAAAGAGAAGTAGATGGATTCAGGACTTGTTCTGGAGGTGTAGTTGAAGGAACTTGCTGACAGAATGACTCTGGAGTGCAAATGAAAGAGAAATCAAGGACAATGCCTACATTTCTGGCTTGGCTAACTGCTTAGCAAAATGGAGAAGATTGAGGGAAAAGCAGGTTTGAGAAGAACAATTAATTTGTAGATTAAAATTATATTATTCCTGATACTAATAGGAAAATTTGTATGATGGTATGATCCAACTTAACAACTGACAGAAAATACGTCAGTCAGAGTGACAAGGATATGGAATGAAAGGACAAGTAGTGACTACTGAATCTGTTTAAATATAAAACTAAGTCTAAAAAATATTTTATAATTTTTCAAAAGAAAAGATATGCAAACTAATGCATACTCATATCCCAGTATAATTAAAAAAAAAACCTCTGAGATTAAAACCTTCAAATAAACTAACATCTGAAAACTGGAAGATGAAGAGGTGGAAGGAATATAAAGTTCAACATCTTAACAAGGAAGTCAATGACTATTTCATTTCTTAAGTTGACAAATTAAAAACCCAAATTTAAGTATATTATTCCAAGTCTTAAAAGTCATCCTCTGATAAAACTACAGACTGTGTGCCTTTTAGATTATCAGCAATAAAAATAAAAGAAACCTCTGGCCATATTTTGTTTAAAAGCTTCAAAAAAAATTAAAAACAAAAAACCGCCACAACAGAGAAGATCAATCATCTTACTAAACAATAAAATAGTGATTGACTCATCTATTAAAAGGAAAAAGATTCAGACTGGGTTATAAAATAAAACTTAAATACAATTAGTTACAAGAGAAATACCTAAAAACAATGACCCAGAAATGATTAAAGTAGAATGATAGGCACAAATATAAGGGCATTATCCATTTGTTATGTGCTACACAAATACAAACAAGAAGAAAAGAGGGTTGGCAATATCAATGTTTGACAAAGTTATATGCAAAGCAAAAAGGGCATCAAACAATACTAAAAATACTAATTCTATTAGAAAAAATATGAATTCTGTAAGACTATCAGAAAATAAAACCATTAAATCAGTAATTCACATAAATATCAACAGTAACCAACTAGAGTATAAGGGGAGAAAAAACGCTATTCACAATAGCAAGAGTTACCATAAATATGAAGATCTATGTGGCAAAAGCTATAATATTTCCTGAATATCTGAATAAGAAAAACCCTTACTATTGTCAAATGCCAAGTCCTCTAAATTATTTTCACAAGTCTTTCTCTTTTCACTTTGAGAAAAATGGTTTTAAATTTCTCCTGGGGAAAAAATTATGAAAACAGAAAGGAAATGACTAAAAAATAAAAGCACTGAAGATTATAAAATGCAATGAAAGGTCAGAGCAGTCAAAAATAGGATAATACTGAACTACAAACAGGAGGGGGAAAAAAATCACTGGAACAGAAAACAAAACCCATGCTTACATGGAAATTTAGTTCATGACAAGTGGGGCATTTCAAACCTGTGAATAAAAGACAGAGTCTGTAGTAAACAGCTCTGGGAAACTGTCTAGCCATCTGAAAAAGAATAGATGAAAGCTCTGCTTCACAACTTAGAACAAAATTGTTCCTGATGGAGCAAGTATTTAAATGTTGGAAGGAAAAAAAGGGAAAAAAACTACAAGAAAATGCAGTTAAACAGCTTTAGAATTGTCTAGCAAAAAAAGCCTAAGTATGAGGAAAAGAGGAATACTGGAGAACTGCCAAATTTACCTAAGAGGAGAAAAGACTTTTACACAGAAAAGGACCATAAGCAGAGTACGAAGACAGAAGACAAACTGGGGAAACTTTTGAAACATATGAAGAGTCATTATTTTCAAAGTATAAATAGCATCTAAAAATCAGTAAGAAACTTCCTTCTCACAACTGCTTTTGCTGCATCCCATAGGTTTTGGATTTCCTGTTTTCATTTTAATTTATCTCTAGGTATTTTTTAATTTCCTCTTTGATTTGTTCAGTGATAAACTGGTTGTTCTGTAGCATACTGTTCAGCCTCCACGTGTTTGTGTAGGTTTTTTTTTTTTTGCAATTTTTTTTCTTGTATTTGATTTCTAATCTCATAGCATTGTGGTTGGAAAGGATACCTGATGTGATTTCAATTTTGTTAAATTTACTGAGGCTTGTTTTGTGGCCTAGCACGTGATCTATCCTGAAGAATGGTCCACGTGCACTAAAATGTGTATTCTGTTTCTTTTGGATGGAATGGTCTATTTTTATATATATATAAAAAGTTCCCTTGAATGTTATTTGTTGCTTTTCCCTTGCTGCTTTCAAAATTTTCTCTTAATCTTTAATTTTTGTCATGTTAATTACAGTGTGTCTTGGTGTGTTCCTCTTTGCTTAATCCTGTATGGGACTCTCTGTGCTTCTCAGACTTGGGTGACTATTTCCTTTCCCAGGTTAGGGAAGTTTTCAGCTTCCATGTCTTCAAATATTTTCTCAGGCCCTTTCTCTCTTCTCCTTCTGGGACTCCTACAATGCAAATATTAGTGCATGTGATGGTGTTCCAGAGGTCTCTTAAACTGTCCTCATTTCTTTTCATTCTTTTTTCTTTCTTCTGTTTAGCAGCACTGATGTCCACTACTCTGTCTTCCAGCTCACTGATCTGTTCCTGTGTACAATTTAGTCTACTGTTTATTCCTTTTAGTACTTTTTCATTTCAGTTACTGTATTCTTTATCTCTATTTAGTTTTTCTTTATGTTTTCTAACTCTTAAAAACTTCTAGCTTCTCACTCTGTGTCCAATTCCTAACTAAACTTAAAACCTTTCGCACAGCAAAGGAAACCAGCAACAAAACAAAAAGACAACCCTCTGAAGAAAATATTTGCAAATGATATGACTGATAAAGGATTAATATCCAACATATATAAACAGGTCATACAACTCAATATCAAAAAAACAAATAACCCTATTAAAAAATAGGCAGAATTGAAGACATTTTTCCAAAGAGGAAATGCAGATGGCCAACAGGCAACATGAAAAGACGCTCAACACTGATAATTATCAGGAAAATACAAATCAAAACCACAATGAGATATCACCTCACACCTGTCAGAATGGCTATCATCAAAAAAACAAAACAAAACAAAAAACACACAAATAACAAACGTTGGCAAGGATGTGGAAAAAAGGGAATTCTGTACACTGTTGGTGGGAATGTAAACTGGTGCAGCCCCTGTGGAAAACAGTATGGAGGCGTCACAAAAAAATAAAAATAAAACTATCATATGACCCAGCAATTCCACTTCTGGGCATATATCCAAAAACCCCAAAAACACTCATTCAAAAAGACAGATGCACCCCAATGTTCATAGGAGCATTATTTAAAACTGCCAAGATATGGAAGCAACCTAAGTGGCCATCAACAGATGAACAGATAAAGATGTGGTACACACACACACACACACACACACACACACACACACATAATGGAATACTACTCAGCCATAAAACAACAAAATTTTGCCATCTGCAGCAACATGGAGGGATTTGGATGGCATTATGGTAAGTGAAATAAGTCAGAGAAAGACAAATACACTATGATATCACTTATATGTGGCATCTAAAAAATACAACAAACTAGTGAACTTATTAACAAAAAAGAAGTAGACTCACAGGTACAGAGAACAAACCAGTACTTACCAGTAGGGACTGGTGGAGAAATATGGGGTGGGAGAGTACAAGGTACAAACTACTGGGTGTAAGATAAGCTACAAGGATGTATCATACAAGATGTGTAATAATGCCAATATTTTTTAGTAACTGTAAATGGAGTATAAACTTTAACAATTGTATAAAAAATAAAAATTGTTAAAAAAAATCAATAGCAAAAGACTAATAACCTGACAATATTGAGCAAAGCATACACATAAGCAATTAACGGAGTATTAAAATGGCCAAACATTAAAATCACACCATCAAGCATTTACGGGATTTCTATGTCGGCCTTTTTGGGGGAGGATTTTAAATATTAGTCACTTTTTGTATATGAGTGAACTCTAACATAAAGGCAGCAACTTTAAAAAGCAAGGCAGTGAGAAATTCTAACCTTTCAGAGAGTCTTAATTTATGGTCCCAGCAACTAATCCTGATATGTTAAATAATAACATCATATAATGATATACTTTCTTTTTTATGGCTTACTGAGAAGTCAGAACTGTAGGATTTTAAAAATATACTCATTAATTCATTACATGAACTTAATTAAAATTAAGCCATACCTTTAAGTTGAATAAGTGAAATTGTGCTATATAAGATGAGCCCTGTGTACTCACTAAAGGCAAAGAAGGGATAAATTTCTTTGCTTCCTTTGTGAATGCAGCCCATTCATTATCCAAACTATAAATGTTCCTTGAACATAACTTGAATATTTGCTCAAGTGACTCTAGGAGGGGTGAATGCTTGCAGAGTTTTGTTATATTCCTTACATGTATGTTAATGAGATTTTGAGATCATTCTATACTTATTAGGTGAAATTTAGTAAAAGGACTCTAAAATAGCATTATTATAACAATTTCTATTATCCAGGAAAAAAGGATACTGTGCCATATCTGAAAGCTTATTTTTAAAGTGTTGCCACATATGCTACCTCAGTAATATCTCTTAAGAGTCTTACACATAATGATCAAAATATTGTATTTAAGTGTAAAAACATTTTAACTGCCAATTCAGAAATTGTTTGGGATAATCATGGTCACACAATTACTCTACATGTCTAACTGTATGAAGCAGCAAATGAACAGATTACCACATATTTACTCACCTGGTCAAAAATTAGTAATTCTCATTCTAATGATATTTTTTTCAGAAATGGAAAAACCCACTGTAAAATTTATATGGAGAACTACAAAACATGACTAAGTAAATTAAAGATGATTTACAGAAATGGAAACATATCCCATGCTCTTGTATTGGAAGAATCAGGATTGTTAAAATGGCCATACTGCCCAAAGCAATCTACAGATTTAATGCGATCCCTATCAAATTACCCAGAATATTTTCCACAGAACTACAACAAATAATCCTAAAATTTACATGGAATCACAAAAGACCCAGAATTTCCAAAGCAATACTGAAGAAAAAGAATGAAGCTGGAGGAATAACCCTCCCAGACTTCAGACAATACTACAGAGCTACAGTACTCAAAACAGCATGGTATTGGCACAAAAACAGACATATGGATCAACAGAACAGAATAGTGAGCCCAGAAAAATATCCACAGACCTACAGTTAATTAATCTTCAACAAAGGAGGCAAAACTATACAATGGCGGAAAGACAGTCTCTTCAGCAAGTGGTGTTGGGAAAACTGCACAGCAGCATGTAAATCAATGAAATTAGAACACTCCATCACACCATACACAAAAATTAACTCAAAATGGCTTAAAGACTTAAACATAAGACAAGACATGATAAACCTTCTAGAAGAAAACATAGGCAAAACATTCTCTGACATAAATCTTAGTAATATTCTCCTAGGGCAGTCTACCAAGGCAACAGAAATAAAAGCAAAAATTAACAAGTGGGATCTAAGTAAACTTACAAGCTTTTGCACAGCAAAGGAAACCATAAGCAAAACAAAACAATAACCTATGAAATAGGAGAAAATATTTGCAAATGATGCGACTGACCAAGGTTTAATTTCCAGAATATAAGAACAGCTTATACAACTTAATAATTTAAAAAAAAAAAACCCAATCCAAAAATGGGCAAAAGAACTAAATAAGCAATTCTCCAATGGAGACACACAAATGGCCAACAGGCACATGAAAAGATGTTCAATATCGCTAATTATCAGAGAAATGCAAATCAAAACTACAGGGAAGTATCACCTCACACTAGTCAGAATGGCCATCATTCAAAAGTCCACAAATGATAAATGCTGTAGAGGCTGTGTATAAAAGGGAACCCTCCTACAATGTAATTTGGTGCAGCCATTATGGAAAACAGTATGCAGATTCCTCAAAAGACTAAAAATAAAGTTACCACATGATCTAGCAATCCCACTCCTAGGCATATATCTGGAGAGAACTCATTCAAAAAGATACACGCACTCCAATGTTCACAGCAGCACTATATATAATAGCCAAGACATGGAAACAACCTAAATGTCCACTGATAGATGAGTAGATAAAGAAGTTGTGGTATACAATGGAATACTATTCAGCCATAAAAAGAATATAATAATGCCATTTGCAGCAACATGGATGGACCTGGAGACAGTCATTCTAAGTGAAGTAAGCTAGAAAGAGAGAAAAATACCATATGATATCACTCATATGGGGAATCTAAAAAAAGGCAAATGAACTTATTTACAAAACAGAAACAGACTCAGAGACATAGAAAACAAACTTATGGTTACCAGGGGGGAAGTGGCTGGGAAGAGATAAATTGGGAGTTTGAGATTTGCAGATACTAACTACTATATATAAAATATGTAAACAATGAGTTTCTATTGTATAAGATAGGGAACTATATTCAATATCTTGTAGTGATCTAAGATGAAGAAGAATATGAAAATGAATATATGTATATACATGTATGACTGAAACATTACTCTGTACACCAAATATTGATACAACGTTGTAAACCAACTATATACTTCAATAAAAAAAAAAAAGTTATGGTATATTTCTACAATGGAATACTACTGAGTCATAAAAAAGAATAAACAATGCCATTTGCAGCAGTATGGACTGACATGGAGATCATCATTCTAAGTGAAGTAAGCCAGAGAAAGAAAAATACCATATGATATCATTCATACGTAGAATCTAAAAAAAGAAAAAAGAAGATACTAATGAACTCATCTACAAAACAGAAAAAGACTTACAGACATAGTAAACAATCTTATGGTTACCAGGGGAAAAGGGAGTAGGAAGGGATAAATTTGGGAGATCGAGATCTGCAAATATTAACTACTATATATAAAAATAGATAAAAAACATATTTCTTCTGTATAGCACAGGGAAATATATTTGGTATCTTGTAATAACCATTAATGAAAAAGATTATGAGAACAAATATATGTATGTATATGTATGACTGGGACATGCTGTACACCAGAGATTGACACAGTATAACTGACAATACTTCAATTAAAATAATAATACTAATAATAAAATTTATATGGAATCTCAAGGGACCTTGATTAGCCAAAACAATCTTGAAAAAGTACAAAGCTGATGACTCAAACCTCCCGATTTCAAAACTTACTACAAAGCTACTAAAATCAAAATAGTGTGACACAGGCACTTTATAGACCAATGGAATATAATAGAGAGCCCAAAAATAAACCTTCACATATAGAGTCAAATGATTTTTGACAAGGGTACTAATAAGACCATTCAACAGGGAAAGGACAGTCTTTTCAACAAAAGATACTAGGAAAACCAGATATCCATAAGCAAGAGAATGAAGTTGGACACTTACCTAACACCATATATAAAAATTAACTCAAAATGGATCAAGACCTAAAACTATAAAACTTTTTGAAGAAAATATAGGGCTAAGGCTTCATGATATTGGATTTGCCAATGATTGCTTGGGTATGACACTAAAGGTACAGGCAGCAAAAGAAAAAATAGACAAACTGGACTTCATGAAAATGTATACATTTTGTGCACCAAGACACTATCAACACATTAAAAGGCAACCCACAGAATGACAGAAAATATTTACAAATCATTTTTCTGATAAGGGATTGATGTCCAGAATGTAAAGAGAACTCCTAAAACTCAACAACAACAAAAAACAAACCTGATTCAAAAATGGGCAAAGGACTGAACAGACATTTCTCCAAAACAGATATACAAATGGCTAATATGCACATGAAAAGATGCTCAACAATACTAATCAAAAAGGAAATGCAAAAAAAAAAAAAGCCTACAATGAGAATCGTCCTCTCACCCATCAGGATGGCTGCTATAACAAATATAGCAGAAAAAAAGCATTGGCAAGGATGTGGAAAAAGTGGAACCCTTGTAGTATGAGTAGGAATATAAAATTGTAAAGCCATTGTGGAAAACAGTATGCTGGTACTCCAAAAAAAAACAAAAAACAAAAGAATAACTATATATCTAGCAATTCTAACTCTGGGTATATACTGAAAAGACTGAAAGTAGGGTCTTGAAATATTTACATGCTTATGTTCATAGCAGCATTATTCTCGATAGCTAAAATGTGGAAACAACCTAAGTGTCCATCAACAGATGAATGAATGAATAAGTAAAATGTGGTATATATGTACAATGGAATGTTATTCAGCCTTGAAAAGGAAGAAAACTCTGAAATATGTGACAACATGGATGAACCCTGAGGACTGTTTCACCTGGCTAAGCAAAACAAGCCAGTCAAAAAAGACAAATACTGTTATGATTCCACATATAGAGTAGTCAAACTTACAGAGACAAAAAAAAAGTAGAATTGACTGCCAAGGGCTGTGGGGAAGGGGCTAACAGGAATTTATTTGTTAATGGGTACAGAGTTTCAGTTTTATAAGATGAAAAGAGTTCTGGAGTGAATGGTGGTGATGGTAGAAGCACAACACTATGAATGTATTTTAAACCACTGAACTGTACACTTGAAAATGGTTTAAACGGTAAATTTTATGTTATGTGTACTTCACTAAAGTTAAAAAAAATTAGAGAAAAAGGAAAGCTACTACTGTTCTCATTAGAAACTTTTAGGTTATCAAAATAACAAAATCACTTCAGGTTTTATATAGTAGCTTTATTTTCAAAGCAAATTACTCAGTACATTTTAAAACAAACAGCCTTCCAATAGATAGAGGTATAAAAAAATAAGCATTAGGCTAAGACCAGAGTTATTAAACCTCTATCAATTAGCCAGGGAACAGCGGACATATAAAATATAATTATCTTGACTTTCACCAAATATTCCCCCCAAATCAATCAATACTTTACTAATCAAATTCTCATAAAAGCTAAAACTGTAGTTAAAGTAATTCACTATAATCTTAAAAGAAATTTACTTTAACATCGTTGTCTTCCAATTTCTGAATGTGCATATTTCAAACTTCATTTAGCAACAAAACTGCATCAAATTCATCCTTAATGAACAACCTCCAATGGAATTTAAATTTAATACAACTGTATTGGAAATACACTGCCCTGACAACATAAAAGATCTCTTTTGGAAGAAGGGAAATACAGAAGGAAATATGGAAACTCCTTTTAAATTTCATACTTATAAACTGCACAAGAAAAGTTTTCGAAAATTATCTTGAGAGCTTTAATACATACCAGGCTCCAATTTGATAATTTTTACTGCAGCCAACTCTCCTGTATGTATATTTCTGGCCTAAAATAAAAATGAAAGTATAATTTTTAAAAAGTCTATCAACTATATAAAAGTTACTTGGTAAAAACAAAAATTAATTATTGCTTATCAATCAGGCTTTTATCAAAGCTGAAAATCAACAAAATCTTTACTTCTAATGAAATGAGTATACTTATTTTCCCATTAGAGAAAAATACAGAAAAAACGCGCACACACACACACAAATTACCTTTAGTCCTGCCATCGAAAGTCAACTATTGTTTAAAATTTTGGTGTCCTTCCTCCAAGTATTTTCTTACACTGACTTTTCTTAATCAAAGAAAAACTCATAGTTTTTATATATTTTATAGGCCTTTAAAGGAAAATAAAAAACCAAATTATCTGTATCTTACTATACAGAGGAAAAAAGTCAACAATTAGCATACATATTTCCTTTCTTGCTCTGTGTATGTGTGCTCAACTGCATATGTGTTTTACAGGATGTACCATCACAGTCTTCTACAACATGATTTGCAATGCTGCCTAATTTTCCATTGGTGGTATATATAATTAATTTAACTTACCTGCTGTTTTTGGACATTCAGGGTTTTATCATTATTTTGGAATTATAAATGGAGGGATATAAATATATATCATAGCTTTATATATATCCATAGATTATTTGATTATTTCCTTCAAATAAATTCCTAGAAGAGAAACTATTTACTACTTAACAAAATATCATGGACAGACTTAGTATAATTAGTGCGCAATGATTATCACTGCAAAGATTTCAGCACATATCAAAGTTTATCAGTAAGGGAACCCACAAGCATAACTGTTAGGTTGAAAGATATGTGGATTTTAAACGGATGTATTGCCACATTGCTCTGAAGAAAATTATGGTGATTTATACTCTCACCAACCATGGATGTTTAAACTATGTCTGCCAAGTTCTACTGTAGGTACAAATTTTTATTCTTTTTTTTTTAAAGTTATGTACTTTCTCTGTGCTATACATAATTCTAAATGGCTATATAATAGTTCATATAATCATTCTCCCTTACTGCCAGACATTAAGGATGTTACACATAGTCTTTTCATTATTTAAGATTATTTCTTTCAAATGGATGCTAAGGTATAAAATTATTAGGTCAAGGGTATAAATATGAACATAAGGCCATCAACACACACTGCCAAAATAGTCTAATAGCAATGAAACATTATATTGTCATCACTAATATAAGTGCTCATTCTCACTGTACCCAGTGGTACATCATATGTGGAAATACAATTTAGTAATTTATAACATCTTTCATTTCACTATATTAGATTTGAATTTTCATACTTGGTATAAAAAATAAGGAGCATATGATGAAACAGAAAAGTATGATTATACTTACTTTGCTAGGCTAAGTAGGTCATATTACCAGAGGAAAGAAGAAAGTGGAAAAGAAAAAGGGAAGGGAATAGAAGAATAACAAAGAATGTAGGGAAGAGAGGCTTAGAAGGGCTATTTTTAGAAATAACACATAGAGTATAAGAAAAAGAATAGAATGGAGGAGAAGGACACAGAGGGAAAGTCACAAACAGAAAGGTAGAAGAAAAACGGGATTTTCTACAGCATCAATCTCAAATATTTGTGATGAGAAGTTCATATTTTCCTCATCAATCACGTAAGTAGGGTAAGGAGGAGTTTCAGGAAGAGAAAACAAGTATTTTAACACCCCCCACCCCTGGTTACTGGTTACCCCTCCCTCAACTGCAAATGTATTTACAGAAGTGGGGAGAGGTCAGCCAGAAGCCTCACACCACTCCTAACCTCTCCTCTTCCTCATCCTTGGACAGAAGAATTGCCTCAGGTCTTTTCCAGTTTCTAAGATCTTTCAGCATTTATTTCTATACAGTGGAATATTATTCAGCAATAAAAAGAAATGAGCCATCAAGCCATGAAAACACATGGAGAAACGTTAAATGCCAATTGCTATGTGAAGAAGCCAGCATGGAAAAGCTACATACTGTATAAGTCCAACTATATAACATTCTGACATTCCAGAAAAGGCAAAACCATAGAAAGTAAAAACAACAATGGTTGCCAGGGGTATGGGGAAGAGTGCTGAATAGGTGAAGCATGGGGAATTTTTAGGATAATGAAACAATTCTGTATAAAACTATATTGGTGGATGTCACTATGCATCTATCAAAATCCACAGAACTGTTTACAAAGAGTGAACCTTCCTGTAAATATGGACTATAATAAAATATCTATATTGGTTCAATAATTGTACTAAATATACCAAACTTAATGTAAGATGTTAATAAAAGGGGAAACTGCGTGGGTGGGTAGGGTGTGGATGAATGTAACTCTATATATCTGCTCAGTTATTCTATCAATCTAAAATAGTACTAAAATTAAATCTATTATTTTTAATAGAATATATACAAAATTAAAATTTAAGTATATCAGTACTTTTAGACACACTAAGTCAATTTTTATGATTAGAATCAACACTAATATGTTATATTTCAATTTAACAGAACCAAAATGAAGAGGCAAGAACCAAGAATGCCTTGTTTTAGACATTCTCAGAGGCTCAGAAAGAAACAGATCATTGGAAGGTTTGAACAATCACAGAACCACATAAAATAAAGATGGTATTTTAAAATTCAGCTACAGCATGCAGAAGCCAAAATATATTCTATGTCATTATAGAAATGAAAAGTAAAGAATATAAGGTATAACTCCCACTGATAGGATAAATACTTAAGTGTCAAGTCTCCATTTTTGAAGACATATGTCTTCTCTCTCCAAATGCAGAACTGATGGGTAAATGTTCATACTCTGTAATTTTCCAGCTGGAATTTTAAAACAGAAAGCAGTACCAGGCTCTTTTATAATGAAAGGCACAGAGGCTTTCAGAAAAAAAGATCTTCTAAACAGAGACTTTACAGATTCAATTTACTAAAGAGATCTTTCAGAAATTTAACTACACAATTTCACACTATAATCCAGTGGAGTCATACATAGCACTGGTTTCTGAAATCCAACATTTCCTTTCAACAAATTAAGTGTGATATTCTCAAGCATTTTCGTTTTTAACTTTAACACAAAAGAATTTGAAGATCCTGCATTATGTTAATAAAAGGAACTAACAGAAATGCCACAGCACCTCTACGAAAGGATCTAAGTATGATTCCTACTCATTTAGTTTGTTATTATTATACACTTTAATATTCAGACTTAAGGATATACTAAACACCCAGAAGTCTAATAAAATATTATACTATAGTTTATCTCTTAACTCTTTATTAATCAAGAATTAAAATTACTGGGTGGAAAAAGTAAACTAATAATAAATAGGATCAACGTCACTATAAAATACATAAAAGAGCTTTTACACTTAAGTTTCTATTTTCGTTGCCAAGGTATTTACTGTATCTCTTAATATTTCCAAGTCAATTTGCTACCAAGGAAGTATTTTATTGAAACTCGCCTGTCTTAGATTTTTAATTCATAGTAAAAAAGTTAAATTTCCACTTTTACCAAGAAAAAAATTAAAGATGCTTATCTTCCTAAGCCGTTTCTATTTCAACAATATTATGAAGCTGCCAGTTTTATAGGCCATGAACTTTCCCATGTGTAAAAATTTTAATGTGACTAAGAAATAATTAAAGGAAAAGTCTTGAGTTATCAACAAAGAACAGGAAGATAGGATTTAAGGCACAGTATGTCTCAGTACTGAGGAAGCCGGAGGACAATTTTTTTTTTTTTTTGAATTGGGGTAAAAAAAATATAACTGGCAAGTATTGATAGTCATCTAAATGTTATGGCAACCAAGATGGTCACCATGAAGATAAATGAGATCAGCTCTTGTGTTCCACTTCACTGTTTTTCACATTAAAGCCCCTCATCCTAAACCCAGTTAACCTCCAGCATTTTTTAGGGTTACAAAACTTTTCCATGAAGCCAACTGAGGGCATGAATTTCAAATATGCTCCCTTCCTCCAAAAATATTCTTTAACATGACAACAGAAAATCCAGATTTCTCAATATTTGACAATGGAATGTTTGTGGAACACTGTCTGACTGGTTCACTAATTCAATAAACATTAATGAATACTAAATATTACTATTTAATAAATATGTGCCAGGTACTGTTATTGATACTGGGGATGGAATGAAACAAAATAGTCCTGTCTTCAGCTTTTATCAGTGGAAAGACATGTAAGTGATAGTAAATACAACAATGTGAGAAATGCTCTCAAAGGTGACACAAGACAACACAGGAGGGTTCTAAGCCAAGTCAAAGCTGGTTGGAGAAAGCGTCCAGGAAAAAGTAAATCTACACTGGGATCTGATGAGAGCCTTTCCTGGGAGGAGAGGGGTGGGTAAGGAATTATAGCAGAATTCCAGGCAAAAGTGTAAAGATAGGAGAAAACATGGTCATTTCAAAGAAGTAAAATGATCTTGCACTAAGGAAACATAAGAGTGTAAAGAGGCAATGGTGAAATACGATTCTTCTGAAGCTCAAGCCAGACTGTATTACGTACTACCCTATTGTAGCTATCATCTACTAACTTCTTGGTCACCTCTTCTTGTTCATTTAAGATGTTATGGCTCCTGGCTCACGGTGTTCCTCTCTACCCCCTTCCTAGGCACCATTCTTAGAGGCTTCAATATCCAGATCTACTCTGAGTTTTCATTCTTTAGCCTTCTATCTGAACCCTAATTTAAAACATCTCAATTCCTGATCACAACCTATCTTTACAGCTCACTTACTCTAGTTGTCCCATTCCAGTAATTCTTCCACCTTATCAACCCAGTGCATTCCCATACAACTACTAATTATGTCTCTCAATTCCGCACATCTTCCCTTAGCTGTTAGGGTTCCATCATCCACCACTATTTATAGTCACTCCCTTGAAAACATCCTTAACTTCCTTTCTCCTCTTATCCTCTATCATACTAGCCTAGCAAAATCCTAATCTGATTAAACTCAATTATCCACTAATTCCATACTGATATTCATAACTAAATGTTACTGGGGGAAAAATTATAAAAAACACACGAACTGGTCTTATTTTCAAATCATAACACAAACCTCAAACTACAACTTCTCCACTAGGTTTGATTTCCTATTCTTTATAAGGAATATTTTATACCTCTCTCTTAAAATCTTCAGTCATGCCTAAGCCTCTTTGTTACTCACTCCTCTGTTACCTATACTAAAATGGAAGTTAACCATTTCTTTATATAACATTCTCCTATGTAGTCTTATGGCTTTAACATAACAAATCTCTCCTCCCTTAGCTCCAGACTCCTAAATCCATGGAAGCCTGACAGGCATGTCAACCCTAATATGCCTAACACAGAACACTCAATTATCCCTGCTCCACAAATCCATTCATCCCCAAATATTCCCAATCTAAATAAAATTTACTGCAGCCAGTTACTGCTTAAGTACAAAACCCTAAGTCATTCTTCATAAGAATTCTTTCCTTCACATTCTTCCCATCTGATCTCTCAGAAAATGGTGATGGCTTAAAAATATAAAGCAATTCCATTAACTTCCCTCTATCTCCTCTGCTATGCTCAAGTCCAAGCCTGTCTCCAATAGGAACTAGCAAACTATTTAACGTGAAATGCAAAGAAATAGCATGCCAAGGATAACCCCTAATTTCTGGATTGCACAAGTGAGTATACACTGCAATCCCATTCACTAAGATCACAAACACAAACATAGGAAGATAGACATATTTTATGAGTGGAGGGGGAGGACAGTGAAGGAACACAGAGGAGGAGCTCAGATTTGAACATATTTAAATTTTAGGTTTCTATGAAACCTAGAAAATATGAAAAGATCAATTACCAGTAATGAAATTAAATCAATAAAAAAAATTTCCAACAAAGTCTAAGACCAGACAGCTTGAAAGGTGAACATTTAAAGAGTTAACACCTATCCTTCTCAAATTATTCCAAAAAAAATGGAAGAGGAAGGAACACTTCTAAGCTGATTCTATGAGGCCAGCAACATCCTGATCCAAAACCTGACAAGACATCACAAAAAAAGAAAATTAAAGATGAACAGATGCAGAATTCCTCAACAAAATATGAACAAGCTGAATTTAACAATACATTAAAAGGATCATACACCATGACCAAGTGAGATTTATCCCAGGAACGTAAGGATGGTTCAATATCTGCAACTCAATCAATGTGATACACCACATTAAAAAACTGAAGAACAAAAATCATATGATCATCTCAACAGATGCAGAAAAAGCTTCAGACAAAGTTCAACATCCATTTATGATAAAAACTCTCCAGAAAGTGGGTATAAAGAGAACATATCTTAACACAATAGAAGCCATATATTACAAATCTACAGTCAATGTCATATTTGACAGCTAAAATCATTTCCTCTAAAATCAGGAACAAGACAAGGGTGCTCACTCTTGCCACTTATATTCAACACAGTTTGGAAGTCCTAACCCCAGCCATCAGACAAGAAAAATAAATAAAAAGAATCCAAAATGGAAAAGAAGAAGTAAAATTGTCACTGTTTGTAAATGACATATTATATAGATAAAATCCTTATGATGTCACCAAAAAACTATTAAAACTAATAAATGAATTCAGTAAGGCTGCAGGATACAAACTAATATATTACTCTAGCTTTATAGTATAGTTTGAAATCAGGGAGCATGATACCTTCAGCTTTGTTCTTCTTTTTCAAGATTGTTTTGCAATCTATTGTGTTTCTATACACTAACAATTAACTATCAGAAAGAGAAATTAAGAAAACAATTCCATTTATAATTGCATCAAAAAGAATAAAATACTTAGGAATAACTCTAACCAAGGAGGTAAAAGACCTGTAGTAAGAAAACTGTAAGACACTGATGAAAGAAACTGAAGACGACACAAACAAATGGTAAGATATACCATGCTCATGAATTGGATACATTAATATTGTTAAAATGGCCATACTACCCATGGCAATCTACAGATTCAATGCAATCTCGTCAAAACACCAATGGCATTTTTGATGGAACTAGAACAAATAATTCTGGAATTTATATAGAAACACAAAACATTCCAAATAACCAAAACAATCATGAGAAAGAAAAACAAAGCTGCAGGTATCACACTCCTTAATTAATTTATACTATAAAACTACAGTAATCAAAATGGTGTGGTACTGGCACAAAAACAGATCCATAAGTCAATGGAACAGAATAGAGAAGCCAGAAATAAGCCCACTCTTATGTGATCAATTAATCTATGGCAAAGTAGGCAAGGATATACAATGGGGAAAAGATAGCCTCTTCAAGAAATGGTACTTGTAAAATTGGACAGCTACATGCAAAAGAATCAAACTAGAAATCAGAAATCAAACTGCTTTCTCACACCATACACATATACCTTAAACTCAAAATGGATAAGAGACTTAAATGTAAGACCTGAAACCATAAAACTCCTGAAACATAGATAGTGCATTCTGACATTGGTCTTAGCAATATTTTTTTGAATATATCTCCTCAAGCAAGGGGAAAAAATAAATAAGGCTACATCAAACTTAAAGGCTTTGTTTTACAACAAAACAAAAATGCTGCCTATTGAATGGGAGAAGATATTTGCAAAAAATATATATCCCATAAAGGGTTAATACCCAAAATCTATACAGAACTCATACAACTCAACATCAAAAAAACAAACAACCCGACTGAAAAATGGGCAGAGGATATGAACAGACATTTTTCCAAAGACATACAGATGGCCAACAGGCATATGAAAAGATGTTCAATACCACTAATCATCAGGGCAATGCAAATCAAAACCCCAATGTCACACCTGTCACAATGGCTATCATCAAAAAAGACAACAAATAACAAGTGTTGGCAAGGATGTGGAGAAAAGGAAACCGTCATGCACTGCTGGTGGGATGGAAATTGGTGCAGCCACTATGGAAAACAGTTGAGGTTCCTCAAAAAATCAAAAATAGAACTGCCATATGATCCAGCAATTTTACTTCTGGGTATCTAAGTGAAGCAACCAAAATACCAGTTTGAAAAGATACATGCATGTCACTGTTTACTGCAGATTTACTTACAAATGTAAAGATATGGAAGCAGCCCAAATGTCTACCAATAGATGACTAGATAAAGAAGACAGGATGTGTGTGTGTGTGAATATTACTCAGCCATAAAAAATGAAACCTTGCCATTTGTGACATGAATGGACCTTGTGGGTATTATGCTAAATGAAGGAAGTCAGACAAAGACAAATACTGTATGATTTCATTTATATGAGGAATCTAAAAAACAAAAACCAAACAGAAATAGACTCATAGATCAGAGAACTAACTAGTGGTTGCCAGAGGGGAGGGGGTTGAGGAATAAGTAAAACAAGTGAGAGAGATTAAGAGGTACAAACTTCTGATCATAAAAAAGTCATGGCAATGTAATGTACAGCACAGAGAATAGAGTCAATAATAGCATAATAAATTTGTATGGTGACAAATGGTAACTCGACTTATCATTGTGATCATTTTATAACGTATAAAAAAACTAAATCACTCTGCTGTGCATCTGAAATTAACATAATATTGTAAGTCAATTATACCTCAATAAAAATAAGTAAATAGGTAGGTAGGAAGGAAAGAAGAAAGAAAACAGACAAAACTGAAACTATAACTACTCCAAAGATACTCTTCTATTAGAATCTCAGTTTGGAAGAACTTTTAGAAATCATCTAATTCACTTTTCTTTCTAAAAAGCAATTAATTCTCTTCTACTTAGTCTATGGAAGTCATTTGGTCAACCCAATACATTCATTTTTAGGATAATTTTGGTTGTATGAAGAATTTTTATGATAAGCAAAATCTACTTTCCTATAATTTCTCTTCAGTGGTCCCAATTTTGGTCTGTGAGGTAACACTGATTTAGACTACTCCTCCCATGACAAATTTCAGATACCTAAATTCATTGATTTATTCAGTAAGTATGTATTGAGTACCCATGGCAGTCAGAAGGCCTAGTTCTAATTTTAACCCTGCTCAGATAAAAACATAAAAGCTCCCTTCTATGTATGGATGATATATGCTAATTTCTTCAACATGCCATATACAGATTCCAGACACTTAGTACCATTCTGGTTACTATGTACTTTGACTATATGCTCAAAGTTTGATGTCCAACAAAATTAATAGTAGTTAAAATTTTAGATTCATTACAAAATTCACATTATAGGTGACTTTTCTTCAAATTTCTATAAAGTTATGATATTTTTAAAATTTAAAAACAAACATTGAAAAGTGTTATATTCAAAACAGAATGCAGTACCTTTTCCTGTGATAAGGGCAAAGTAAAGCGCTTCATTTCACTTTTATTATAAATCTTTTTGGGAAAAGAGGAGGTTATAAACACACATTACATAGTATATAAGTTATGTAGATTTCAAGGAAACCACTTCCAATAAGATTATCAAATTTATGTGAACAAAATATAGTAAGGGGGGAGTCACTGATAGCATATCCTCCATATGAAAATTCAAAATAAAGATTAATCATTCATTATTTTAACATGTATTCACTGAGCGCCCCTTATGTGTCCAGTACTTTAGGTATCAGGGTAGTATTGGTGCGTCAACAAAGAATTACAAAGATTTACCTGTCCTGTTTTAGTTTCCGTGGGACAGTTTTTAGATCAATACAGAAAAGTTTTCTACAGCACTTTAAAAGTAAAAGCAAATCTACTGCTTCTAAACATACTAGGTCCTTATTATTTAAACAAGTTAAAGGGCCCATTGTCAAGGACAGGGTAGGGATACATGTACTGTGTAAGAGGTCCCAGCCACCTCCCAAATCCCTTAATTTTGGTGGCGCAAGTTCTTCCCACGCTGCCTTCTACATAGTTGCCCATGTGTAGACAGGTGCTCTCTCTTCCATGGAAGGAGGCTGTACTGTAGTGTTTGCCCCACTTTTAAGCCCAAGGCCTGCCTGTTAGAGTGACCCCAAATCTGTCCATATGAGATATACCTTCAGGACACATAGGGAAATACTGGAGACAATGTGCTTGTTCAACAATAATGAATTAAAAATTGTACAATGATACAAGGAAATAATACACAAATATTAAATGTGTATATTCACTGACATGAAAAGCTGTTTGTGACATACTGTTATATGAAAAACATACATTATCAAATATACATGTTATATATATACTATATATACTGTGCTTATATATGCTCATATATAACATATATTATGATGTACATATATTATTATGACTTTTTAAAAGTCTAGAAACATATACAACAATATTTATCTTTCGATAAAGGACGTACATGTAATTTTTCATTTATTCCTATGTCACAGTTTTCTAAAATGAACACATATTACACTTTTTTTTTTTTAAAGGTAGGAAAGAAGGCTATCTATTCTGAAGCAAGGAAGAGAGAGACACAAATAGGAAGGCAAGTCCTACCCATGGATCTACAGAAAGAATAAGAAATTATTCCAGGGGGAAAAAAAAAGTGGTAAGGGACCCAAGCATCTCCACTGTAAATTACAATTAGGGGCTAAAAACCTTAAAATGCAGAAGTTGTTAATAATTTATTGCAAGTTATATCTATTAAAATATACTGTCATGCTCACATTTGATTCTTCTTGATATTGATAAAAGGAAGGGTTAAAAAAGAAGGGCAAGAAGGCACAGTGCACCTAAAAAAGAGGGTGCATGTGTGTGAGAAGTAACACACCGGTTCACAAAACATCCTTCTCAAGATGTGGCTTAAGTTAGAAAGAGGCAAACAGATGTAACCAGCTAATGCTACAGAAGGCAGGCTATTCTACTGCTTATAATGATTAGCATTTTGTTTATTTTAACTTGTAATAACATTACCAACTCTAGTCTATTGGACACGATTAATCTAGGTAACAGTAAGTCTGAAGTTCCAACAAAATGAGCATAAGAGAAGGCACATCAGGAGGGGTGTCTAACAACCAAGAAAAAGTTTCTCTTTTTAGTTATTAACAATGCAGAGTGGCTATGAGCTAAATTCATCACCACAGTAAAAGCAAACCAAGCCTGGGCTCCAATTTGGAAAATATAAGGGTAAGAGTAACAACCAGTGGGGTAACCAGGAAAAAGTGCTTCTGAAAATTGATGCTGAGACCTGAAGCTTATGTATATATTCGAATCAGTCCAAAAAAACCCCCACCTCTCAGCAGAGGGGTTAGGCAGCAAAGTCTCATCTGACCATCTGCCCATAACTGGTATAGAATTTATGTGCTAGGCAATGTGTTAAGGGCTACGTATACAACAATGAATTAAAAGATGCAGTTCCAAGGCAGCTTGGTATAGTAGAAACAACAAAGATTATAGAGTCAGAAGATCTGGAGTCATGTCTTCACAGTGCCACCTACTAACGGTAAGATCTAGAGCAAACAGTAGGTTTCTTTTGGGTAAACTGGAGATGATAATACATCTGTCCCATCTACCTCATAGGATTTTTGTGAGAAACAAATAATATACTGATTGTGAAAGACCTAAACAAACATTAGTCACTGTTAGTCATTTTAATCCGATTTCATTTTTATAAAGATGTTAGAAGGTATGACTCATGGGTCCGACACCTCCAAGGATAGACTGGGCTATCAGCCTGGCTTCCCATATCAACTACTCAAAATCTCAGTGGGAGATTATGACATTTAACAGAAACAGAGCTACATTAGACCTCAATTCATCTTGCCTTTTTCAGAGAGTTGTCTACCCTCTCTAACCTAAGCAGTACTTCACGTAATTGGAAAGCAATAGCCTTCTCTAATGACACTCAAACGTATACAAATACTCAAAACAGTCCAATGCAGCAAAGTGAAACTGCCTGCTCCAATTTATCTGATCCAGAACTAAGCTCTTAAATTGGCAACAAAGCCCTGAAAACACAAGCATCACTTGTTAATCAGCTTCATGTTTCTCTTCCTGTGTATTTGGTCTGAAACCACAATTTAAAGGTTAGAGTGATGTAAATCATCTACACACCCTCACACCATACACAAAAATAAACTTAAAGTGGCTTAAATACTTAAACCTAAGACAGGACACCATAAATCTCCTAGAAGGAAACATAGGCAAAACATTCTTTGACATAAATTGTAGCAATGTTCTCCTAGGGCAGTCAATAGAAATAAAAATGAAATAAACAAAATTAAACTTACAAGCGTTTGCAAAGCAAAGGAAACAATAAACAAAACAAAACAACAATGTATAGACTGGGAGAAAATCTTTGCAAATGATGTGACTGACAAGGCCCTAACTTCCAGAATATACAAACAACTCATATAACTCAATGACAAAAAAACAAAAACAAAAAAAACCCAATCCAAAAATCGGCAGAAGATCTGAACAGACATTTCTCCAATGAAGATATACACACAGCCAATAGGCACATGAAAAGATGCTCAATATTGCTAATTATCAGAGAAATGCAAATCAAAACTACAATGAAGGATCTCCTCACACCGGTAAGAATGGCCATCATTTAAAAGTCCATAAATGATAAATGCTGGAGAGGGTAAGGAGAAAAGGTTGGTATGGAATGTAATTTGGTGCAGCCTTTTTGAAAAACAGTATGGTGACTGCTTAAAAAACTAAAAATAGGCTTACCATATGATCCAGCAATCCCACTCCTGTGCAAATATCTGGAGAAAACTCTAAATTGAAAAGATAATGTGCGCCATAATGTTCACAGTAGCACTATTTACAACAGCCAAGACATGGAAGCAACCTCAACGTCCATCAACAAATGAGTAGATAAAGATGTGGTATATATACACAATGGAATACCACTCAGCAATAAAAAAGAATGAAATAATGTTATCTGCAGCAACATGGATGGACCTAAGTGAAGTAAGTCAGAGAAAAGACAACTGTCATATGATATCAATTCTATGTGGAATCCAAAATAAAAGACAGAAATGAACTTATTTACAAAACAGGAACAGACTCACAGACATAGAGAACAAACTTATGGTTACTGAAGGGTAAGGAGAGGGAGATAAATTGGGAGTTTGGGATTAGCAGATACCAACTATTATATACAGAATAAACAACAAGGTCCTACTATACAGCACAGGGAAATATATTCAATAACTTACAATAACCTATAATGAAAAAGAATATGAAAAAAATATGTGTGTGTATACAGGTGACTGAATCACCAATCTGTACACCAAAAACTAATACAACATTGTAAATCAACTCTATTTCAACTAAAAATAAAAAAATAAATTTTTAAATTTAAAAAAATGAAGGTTGGGGTGAAACTTTTATAAATTCTGAACGGAAAACTAAAATAAGAAGTCAAAGTCAATCTGCATTCTACTCCATTTGTCCTCATCAAAAACACTGGAAATGATTGTTAAAGTAAAAATGCTGAGCCTATGAAAATAAAAATAACAAGAATACTAGATGCATTATAAGCCTAAGGCAGAGGTTGTACCTAAAAGTCAATTTTGGAACTAGAATTTATATACTTGCACCAGTTATAACATTGTTTTATGTCTATTTTCACAAAGTTAAAAGTATTTTAAAAACTTCTTTCATAGTTTTTGCAACATTTCTATGAAAGTAGAAAGGAGTTTTAAAATAATTTGCCTCTAACCATGACCCAGAGCTTCAAACCCACCATCAGAACCATCTTCTTTTTTTAGGCAGTCATAACATAAGCCTACTTCTACACAGTAAGAAAAATAAATACAAAGTAAGAATTTAACAAGATGACTTATAAAACAGTAAACATCCGTAACAGTACACTTCACCCTAAGAAAACGTTTTATTTTCACAGTAAACTTGCACAGTATTTAACATAACATCTAATTAACTAACTTTAGTAAGATACTCACTAGCTTAATAAAAAATGTAATTTTAAATAGGATTCTTATTTCCTGCCCTTAACCTATGTTGGCAAGTTATTCACTCTCTCACTCTAACATGAAAACCCAATAGTCTCTCATGTCAGACTACCAGGACACAGAAAGGATAGTATACATTCACACAAACTGTGCTACTATCAAAAAAAGAAGGAAAAAAAAAGTAGATGAGGTTTTGATACCAAGTGTCAGAGAAATAACAAGCAAAATAAACGTCCATCCTCCATCTATCACCTTCAGATGTGTGGCCATTAGGCATGTCTATTTTATTAGCATTTAAACATTAGAGAACCCTGGTGGAGAAAGATATAGTAGAAGCAGCTATATATCTTTTTTTCGCAAAACCATGCTATTAAAAAATGACAAAGAAATGGTACTTACATACAACTGCTGAATTTAACTTAATTAAAATCACAATGACTTATACTCCTGCACCAGCCAATGAGATGTGATGACTGCAATAACTGTACCTCAGTTCTAATTCTTAACCTGAAGTTTACAATTCAGCTATAGAGATACGTTCAGGTGATTCAGTAAGACAGAGAGATATTTAAGACTTCCCCTCATTACCCAGATATCCGCTTGGCAAACTCCTCACTGGCTTCAAGTCTTTGCTGAAATCTACTTGAGGCCTAATACCCTGTCTATCCTAATGTAATTCCTCAACCTTCCCCATCCCATCCTGGCCATCCTGAACTCCTTAACTGGTTCAGTTTTTTCTTCTTTCCATATCTTTAATCACCTTCTAACATATCATACACCTTATTTATTACGTTTGTTGTTTATTCCCTCAAGAATGTAAGTTCCATGAAGGCAAGAATCTTTGTCTACTTTGTTTACTGGTGTATTCCAAGACCCCAGAACAGTGCTTGGCACAGAAGAGGCCCTCTATAAATATTGGCTGAATACTCCTTTCCACCCTGTCATCCCCCAGCTCCATCCCAGCTCCCCATCCATTAACATGCCTCATCCTAACCATACTCACAGGGGAACAACTGGGACTGGAAATCAATGGAGGTTCTATTTCAGAGAAAAGAGGGAAAGATGAAGGATGAGGAAAGGGGGGGGGGGAGGTTTTTAGTTTATTACCTAGTTTGGTCCCTAATAATCTAACCTAAATTTTTGCATTTAATCTTTCTAAATTTTCAATTCCTCCCAAATTCTTTGTCTTGACCTCCTTCTCTGTGGATTTCCTTCTCTACACTCAGCAACACTTCTGGTCTGGGTTATAAGTCAACTTTAAAGAATAATAACTGAAAAATTATAATCATTCTCACTGAAAGAAAAAGTCAGAAACAGTGGAAGAAACATCTGTGTGCCTCATTTCTTTTTCTCTTCATAGTTAAGCTGCTTCAAAAAGTGGTCTACATTCCCCCATTTCCTTACTGATCATTCACATCTAAATTCTTTAGCTCTTAATGGACCCTTTTGACTCCTTACTTACATGACCACTATGTTGCTCATTCCTTCAAAACATTTTCATTGAGCACTTACTACGTGCTAGGCACTATGCTAAGCTAGTTGATTTAGTGGTAAACACAAGTTCCTGGTCTTGCAGTCTGAGCAAAGGAGGAACACTGACTGCAACAAAGATGAGTGACAAGTGATAAGCATCATGTAAGAAGTCAAACAGCAGACAGATATGACCTTATCTAAGGGACAGAAAAGGCCTCCCGGAAAACACAATGTTTAAACAGAAATGCAAAGAGGAGACGATAGATGAAAGAGGAAGAGTGCTCTTGGAAAAGGAAATAGTACCTGCAAAAATGTAAAGGACAGAGAGCACATATAAAGAACTGAAGGAATTCAGTATGGCTAGTATTAGGATCTGCAGGGCCTAAAAAGGCATATTATTCTAAGACTTTATTCTATAGACAAGAAGAATAAATGAGAATGACACAAAACTTTGGATTTGTATTTTTGGAAAGATAAAAACATATTCCTCACTGCAGTTAAGAGTAGAAGGAAAAAAATGGATGCAGGAAATGATAGAGATGAGCTCTCAAAACTCTTGATTTCTACAGAAGGAACTTCCTCATACCTTTTTGTTTCTTCTCAAACGCCTTCAATATATCATTGTCCTGTTAGTACTATAAAACTACTGCCTTTCCTCAGCTTGCCTACAAATGTACTCTCCTGGGTGACCTCATCCATAGTTCAAAGGTATCTCCCCATAAAGTGATGAGTCCCCAACCTGTATCCCTAGACCAGCTCTCTCAAGGCCAAAGCTGCATCTCCCACCATCTGTTAGACATAACCACCTATGCACTATCATACTTCCAAAACCAAACACAAGATCTGGACACCATAAACTTGGTATTTCCTAATCTGTTGATGGCACCAATGTAGTCACCCACGCCAGAAATTCTAAATGCCACTGACAACCTGTTTTTCCCTCACTGATCACCAAGTAATTATGATCATCTTCTAAACATGACTCAAATCCTTCACCTCCTTTCACCTCTAACATCAGTGCCTAAATTTAGGCTTACATAAACTTTCATCTGGATTATTCAGTATCTGATCTCTATACTTCCAGAAACTACATCTAATCCATCCTCTCTACCATGAGAGATTCCCTCTTAAAGTGTTTTTTCAGTTTACAGTAAGAAGTCCAAATTCTTTGATATGACCTACAAGGTCCATTATCTGATCCTTTTCTGCCAAAATGAAGCTTGTGTCCTCCATCTTTGGAATCTCTACCAGGTTTGGTCATATCAAACTTAGAAAGCAGATACAGATTCCTCAAGACTCATCATAGTTTCTCAAGCCACCAGATGTTTGCACACAACTATTCCTACAGCCTGCAATATCTTTCCCATCTTGTCCACCTGGAAATCACCCCGTGTTCTTTTAAAATCTCATTAAATGTCCCCTCCTCTTCTAATTTTTCCTGGTTCACATCATAGTTCTCTCTCCTCTCCTCCCTTTCCCTGTTCCCACAAAAAACAGAGTTGGGCATTTCTTCCACTTCACTTCTATTCCAGCACTTAGCAAATTATGACTGTTCACATGCCTGTTTTCCTGACTGAATTATATGTTCCTTGTTGATAGTGTACTTTCTCTTTCTTGTGTTTGCGTCCCCATACCCTATCATACAGTTGGCACTCAATAAGTATTTCCTGAGTAAATGATGTTTACATAAGTGTGATGTATCAAGCTTTGTCTCTATACTATGGGATCCTGGGGTAAACTTTATAGTATCTAAAGCCAGTCCAGAATTGTGACTTCTGGCTTGGAGGAGAGAAAAGTAGGGCATAGATAAAAGAGGGATTCAATACAGTGGACCCAGTTCGTCCAGCACCCAGAGAATCCACAGAAGTGATAAGACTATGTGACAAAGGTTTCTATACAAATTATAACATTATTTAAAACTGCAAAAAAAAAAAATTGGAAACAACAAATATGAAACTTAGAATGATTAACTAAATTACAGTTTGTTCAATGGATCCTTTAATAATGGTATTTTTGAAGACTATTTAAAGACCAGGGAAAATGCTGCCATTCCAATCAAATAGGAAAAAGAGCTACATCATGATCTCAGTTTTACAAAAGCCATGTTTAAAAACATACTGGTTTAAAAACATTTAGGAAAAATGCCTGAAATAAACCATATTAAATTATTAACAGTATTTATCTCTGGATAATTTTCTACAATATCATTCAACAAATATGTATTGAGCACCTATCTGTCTGCTATTGTACAGTGATGAAAAGGAGACAGCTCTTCTTGTCCTCCTGGAGCTAAACATGTCACATTTTTATAATCAATCAGAAAAAGCAATACAGGTTACAAAAAAATACATGAGATTGCCCACTCTAAATTTATATCCCACAAAGACTGAAAAAGATTACTAAAACCTCTCTGGAATGTAGCCTGGGAACAATTTTACACAAATATTTGGATGAAGACTGCCTAAGTGGCTTGTGCTGCTGTGAACTGCATCGTGACATGACAACAGTCTAGAATACTATGGACAGAGGTAGTAGAGACACTAGATCTCCAGACTTCCTTTTCCTGTTAGCAGATCTAAAAATTAAGTAATTATAAATAAAATTTGCTCAGTTGAAATTTAATTCTTCATCTACCTTCCACCATGTTTCTTTTCTCTTTTGTGTTTCTTTCCCCTCCACTATTTCCTGCTCTCACCCTGTGATTTACCCCATTTATCTAAAAGAATCTGTATAGTATTCTTCTTTCAGCCAAGAAATAGCCAGTTTAAGATTGAGCTCTCCCTTCTTGGGAATTCTCAGAAAAGACAGGAGCTTCAGAGGGGAACTGTGTTTTTGAAGAACATAAAAATAAATTCACAAAATATCTCAAAGCTGTGGTATTTTTAAAGCTCTTGCTCCATAAGATTAAAAAAAAAAAAGTAGGGATAATATCTGACTAGAGCAGCAATTAATTTACGTTCATTATTCTTCACTGTAATTATTTTGCAAGTTTACATCACAGATTGAAATTCTTCTAAAACTTTCTAAGATTTTCAGCTCATCCAAAACACAGTGATAAAAAACAAAATTAAGTGCTCTTCAACACTACAATCTGAATGTTACATGTTTTTAGGCATATTAAGGAGCAAATATAAACTGACAAAATTCTGTGGGACTTAGTGTGCTGAAAATGGATATGCTATGATATAGTTTTCCAGAAATATTTTTCCTAGAGAACAATAATTGACATTTATAAGAAACATACATATGCATGATATCATAATAGGCATTACAAGAACATAGAGTATTAAAAGCTTAGTGTTGTGATATCAAAAGCATATGCCTGGAGAACTAGGGGACATTACTGATATTCGTTCACCCATTCATTCATCATCAAATTTTCAGAAAGTGCTTATTCTGTGCCAGGCATAATTCTAGGTACTATTAGAGTTAGAGCACTGAACAAAACAGATAAAACTCCTGCCCTCAGGGAGTATGTTAGTGGATTGAGATAGACAATAAATGAGACAAAAATAAGTAAAACACTACATTAGATAGTGATAAGTGCTAAGAAAAAAGAAGTAGGAAAAAAAAGATTTGAGAGGACACAACAAACAAGGAGGGAAGGGAGCAAGCCACGTGGCTGTCTGAGGGAAAACATTCTGAGCAGAAGGAACAGCCACATCAAAGGCCCAGAGGTAGGAAGATGCAGATTATGCTCAAGGAAAAGCAAGAAGGCCAGTGGGGCTAGAAGGGGAAGAGTAATCAATGCGGTTGGAGAGAACAGGGGGAGGGGCTGGGGCCTCCCAGAGGAGTATTTCAGTAAGGCTTTCCTAGACAGGTAGGATAATAACAGTTGGAAACGAAGGTGGGAGGTGATTCTAGGTAATAAGAACAAAGGGAAACAAAAGACAAGGAACCACGGTTTTGAGGATGTTTAAGAATCAGAGGCTGGCTTGGTGTGGAATGGTATACACATAAATGAGAGGAAGCATGAACATGAGGGAAGGGGATCATGAAGGGTAAAGGTGGTGTATGATAAATAACCAGCCTTCCATCCTCTGTTTAGGAGCTGTGGAAGAGAGATATAGGGCAGGGAGGCACCAGCACAAAAGGTAAGTGTTAGCTGCCCCTTTAATATAATCCTTTGCTTGCTTTCCCTGGCAAGGATAAAGTCCTGCTCCAGATATTCCCTTTGTTTGTGATACTTATAAAGAAAAAAGGTGGAGGTCTTGAGATTTTTGTGGGGAAAACACTTTTTCTTGTAATAGGGAGAAGAGAAAATATTTAAGAACTGGAATTCAAATTATTGTACTATTAACATGAACTGAGCTGGACTGATCTAATACGTAGTGAATCATAAGACAAAGATGACTAAAAAGTGGGACTGAGAAAGCAAATAGGAATTCCAGCTTTTTAAAGAGCATTCCACAAAATGGCTTATCCATGGATAAACAATTAAGAGTTAACTACGTCTAAGTCTATAAAAAAAAAAGAGGATTGTATAATTACCTACTTTGAATTAAAAGGTATTCACAGGGCAAAAGCTGGAACTTTCCTTACAATTCAACATCCCATACTAGGATAGTGCCTAGTACCGAAGATTCAAAAGCCTGTTTAAAGAATTAAAAGCCAACCCATTACCATCCATCTCAATAGAATCAAACAGTGCTAGAGCTGTCATAACACAACCTTGAACTGTTACTATTAATAGGGAGGATATTAAGCAAAAACAGAGAAGTTAGGAAGAAGGGATGTTTTCCTTCCATATTACCAACCTGTGCAAAACAACATTCCCCAAAGGAGTCTACTGGTTAAATACTCATGTGACACAAGACCATTTCAGGTATATGCACAAGTGCTGTTTGGAATAATGGGATACATAACATGATTAAATCCAATAAACAAAGCTGTTTCAAAATCAAAGGAAATTCCCTAATACACCCATATGAATTGCATTAATGCTCTCTTTTTGGAACAGAGAACAAAAAGCATAAGGCAATCTGAAACAATCTCTTTCCTCTTGATCCTTCAAGAACTCAGTGGACTTTAGGGAACTGGGTTTGCTTCTCTATGATGCCTTTTAAATTTCAAATTAATAGTAATTCATCCCCTCTTCCCGTTTGTCTCAAATAAAGCAAAAGAGCACAATTAAAAAGACAGCAGCTCTTAACTACTCTTGGTCATGGGATGTTATGAATCCCAGGGAGAGAAATTGTTAAAGTAGAAAAAGAAATCATCAACCAGATACAAACGATGAAACTTCTGCCAAGAAAAGCATCGTTCTACATAGGATAATGTTTGTGTACACTTCACTGTGACCCAGTATTAGACTGCTCACGGTTAAAACTGAGAGGCTGGATTTCACAGGACTTTTTAAACCAGGCTTGTCCATCAAAAACTTTTTTTATGCAGTGTTGGAATGTCGATATTTCTTGCTTCCAGGAAGCATTTTTTTCCACGCCAAGACAAGAACAACCTCAAGCACAACTCCATAAGCAGACGAATCTCAGTTCGAAACTCCCTTGGATACCATAAATAAGCTTTAAAAAGCCTTTATACCACACACACACACAAACTACATACCTTAAATAAGCTTTAAAAAGCCTTACACACACACACACACACACACACACACACACACACACAAAGGTGGTTTGCAAAGGTGTGCATAGTTTTGCTTGTTAGTCGCGACTACAACAAGCCATGAATACAGGAGAATAAACGGGACCCGGCAGCTGCACCTCCAAGATGCAACAATAAAAGCATCCTCCCCCTCCTCGTGCTTCCCCATAAAGTGGCCCAATTCCCGGGAAACAGCGGCCGCAGGAAAAGAGCCCAGCCGGCCTCACCTTATAGACGTCCCCGTAGGTGCCGCTGCCGACCCTCTGAACGAGCTCGTAGTCCTGCTGCGGGTTCCGCCTCAGGATGTCCGCGGCAGGCCGCAGAGGGGCCTCCATCTTCGCTCAAGGCCCGGCCCCCGCCGCCTCTGGCCGCGGCGCCCCGATTCCCGCTAACGAGGACCAGCGGCGCCGCTTCCCAACATGGAGCCTCTGCCTGCAGCTCCGCCTGCACGAGGGACGAGCAGAGGCTACAACCACGAACGGCCCAGCCCCGTCCTTTCCGCCACACCGGGGGCCGCGAACCGGCGGGCCTGGAAGGGTCCCCGGCGCCCCACCGCCGCGTTCCGGCCGCGGCCCTTCCCCCTCCCCGGCCGCCCGTGAACTGCCCGGCCCGCTCTGCCCGCCCGCCGGGGCCCTGGGGCCGGCTCGGTACCTGAGGGGGGCGGCCCCACTCTTTGTTGAGCGCCGCGCCCGGGACCTACTTCCTCGCCGGCGCCTACCTCCTACTTCCCGGCGCCCGCCGGCCACTAGGGGTCTGGCGCCGCCGCTGCCGCCGCCGCCTCCCGCTGCACCGCACGTCCTCTCGCGGGCGGCGGAGGCGCGTACCGTAGCCGCCGCCGCCGCACCACGTTCCCCACCCGGGGCTGCGTCACCGGGAGACACGTTCCCGGCCAGCGTGGGTCGGCGCCCAGCGGCCCGCCCGAGCGCTCCGGCCGCGGGACCAGAGTGCCGCCCTGAGGCCTGCTCGGGACACGACACTCTCCCGGCCGGGCCGCCGCGCCCCCGGGCCCGGCGCGTCCTTTCCGGGGGGGGGGGGGGGACCCAGGCCCAGCTCCCTATTCTCAGGGCTTAGGGACGCCCCCTACGCCTCCCCCCGGGCATTCGAGGGCCGATGCGCCTCCGCTAAACCGCCCCCAGCTGTGTCAGGTAAACTTGGAGGGTGACGGGTAGAGAAGAAGGGTGGGCACGAGAGCGGTGGGAACGCAGCCCTCTCAGTTCAGGAAGGCACGTTGAGGGCTCTGGGCCAGAAGTAACCTGGCAGCGGGGCGCCAGGGAAGGAGGTAGGGGAGTGCCAGGTTAACTAAGCCGCGGCACACCCTACTGCACCTTCCTGTTTTGCAAACCATTCCCAGTGGTACCAGTTTGAGGCTGCACTGCACACCTGCGCAACCTGTCTGATACTGAGTTTCCGCAAGATGTTTCTTGAAGTCTGAATTCCTAGGAAGTCTCGATGGCCTTTATCCCTGTAGGGGCACACTAGGTGTCTCAGCGCTCATATTGCTCCTTTAATTGAGTCAGGAGTTCTACAGAAGCTGAAACAAAGTTAGGGACCACAACCTGGTTCCGGCTCTGCCACTTCCTCAGTATGTGATCTGGGGCTAGACATCCTATTTGGCAACATCTCCATATCCTTATCTGCAGATTGAAGAGGGTAAGGTTTTGCCCAAGAAAGTGTTTACAAAGCATTTTACAGGATTATAAAGAGGGTTATCAAATATAAAAGGTTTTAAAATACTTCACAGTGCACAGAATATGGAACAGGAGTTTAGGGAAGTAATTTGGCTGATATTTCACAAGCTGTTTTGTAGTTTCAATTCCAGTCTTATTCTGAAGGTAGAAATAAGGTTGCCAGATTTATGTAGACTGGCAAAGTTATTTCTAGAGCGCAGGGAACGTTTTGAACGAAAAAGCCAGCTAACACTTGGCCAATGCTTTTAGTGACTGAGAAATCACAAAAGGCAAGTTGCATATGTTGGCTTGTGGCTGTGATCATCCAATTCCATTCCATTCCATTTTTGTGTGATCACTCAATTCCATTTTTGGGCAATATGCTCCTTGTTGATCATTGTAACTAGTTGTATATTGTAGAAATTAAATTCACACCTTAACAGGACAGGGAATATGTGTATTTTCTTGTGCTCCATGCACAAAGGGCACTTATTTAGGGAAGATAAGTAAGCTCAGACTTACATGCTCTATGGACAAAGCCTATGTGTTTGCTGCATTGAAAAAATTGTTGAAGAACAGTTCCTTCTTTCAAAGCTTCTTGGCACTTGTTTTGGTGGGCAAATACTTTTGGCTTCAATGACTCAAAATCTTTTCAAATGTTCTATTGGTATCCTAGTACTTGTTCACTGTCATAGATTCTTTTTTTCCCCTTTGACCCTATAAACATTGGTCCTTTTTCTAGTCTGAAATTTATTTGTTCTTACTTATTTATACCTGCATTATTCCTCAGAGAATTTGAGGCAGCATACAGATAATGCATACTACACCATAAGATAAAAAATTAGTAAGTGAGGAAATAGATATGATGTTAAAGAGAGGAAAAATAGGATATCAGAATTGCCCATAGCAGAGGGTTTTATCGTGGTTTTGAGATCACAATGAACTTATTGCTCGAGAGAGACACATCTTTTCCTGATATTGAGACTTTAGAAAAACTTACCTCATGAGCCTTCATAGAGTAGAAACTGAATTCCTATTTTCAAACAAGGATGAAATCTTTCTGATAATCCTTCAAACATGTTATTCTTGAAATACAATGTTTGATGTTAATTAGGCAATAAAATGTTTGAGGTCATAGGCTTCAACAAGACCATGGAGTGCAGACATTTTATGTTGCCAGTAGTGGTAGATCCATATGCTTTGACCATCAACCCAGGGGTGGATAGCATGGAAAATGTCCAGATTCTATGTGGTGGTTAAGAATGTGTCTGCCATAATCATTATTTTCCTTTACCACAATTGATGCAAAGAAAAAACATCTGCTTTATGCTAACTCTAAAAGAATCTTTAGAATTTTTAAATAACTTGTTGAGTTAATTTTAACAAGGTCGGTGAAGTCATAGCTTGTGGGTTAAATATTACATGATTGGTATAAAATTCAAATTTAGTTTTCTATAAAATAAACATACAGTGTGTAAATTTAACCTTCTAAACTATTAAGCACATGATTTCAAGGTTGAAGTTTACACAATAAAAATTATAGGTAACAGAAGAGTTTCTTAAAAACTGCCCAAATTTATAATGCCAGGGTATTGAATAAGAATAAATATGGCTTGATAGGCTCTTCATCTCAACCTGATTGTCATATATTCTTTGTGTCTTATAATGTCTGACATGTAAATATCTCCCATGCCTCACTTTTATCTACATAATGCTTTACTTTTATCTATATGGTTCATTCTATGCTTTATAGTGTTTCCCCCTTCTTTCAAACTTCTTTACTAAAATGCTAGTTATAACCTGAGGCCTCTGGTTTCAATTTAGCCAAGGCTGAATTTTTAAAAATTGGGGGACATAAAAATTTTTAACCTCTGCATAGGTGAGTTTCACAATTTGCTATCCAAGACAGAATGGCTAATTAAAACCCCTCAGTGTGACAAAATAGAGTATCAGGACAATAATTTTAGTATAGAACGTATAGCTTTAAGCAGTATAATCTCCTGATGAATCTTCCAACATAAACTAGTTGCAAAATGTAACTTTATGTGATTGAGTTTACCACTCCAAAGGTTTGCTAAGTATAAATCAATTAAATGTTGGAAGGCATTGGCCACAATTACGATTTGGATTTTCAAATAGTTAATCTTGAAGTATTCTTTCTGTTGCTAGTAAGAATCAGGTGTCTGTTGAGGCCAAAACTGTGTTTTCAAAGTACAGGATAATTCTATTTTGTTCTGGAGAGCAATAGAACATGTATCTCATTCAGAATCAGTTATCAGGTCATTATGATGGGGGTTTTAAAAAGAAGAGTTGAGGAAGGTAGTGCACACCTCTTTTTTAATCCAGATTGAATTGATTATCTGATATGTAACCTTGATCCTCAGGGTGGTTTTAAGGTTTATGTCAGAATTGATAGCAGGCTTCCTGTTTTCAGCTCACAAACAGGTCCTGTGTACAAATTCAATAGCTAAGAAAAGATATAGATAATCTTACATTGTGCCTTATCAATTACCTTGCAACATAATAAGTGTAACGTTCAGAAGGGGTTCCTAAAGTTTGCTTACACTTCATACAGACTAGTGTTCTGGGAAGCCCTAATGTGCAGAAGAAGCTGCAATGCCTGGCTTTGCATCCTAAGCTATATAGCTCTTCCAGGATTCTAATACGCTGTCTTTCTCCTTGCCCCGTTAGGGCAAGAATGATAGTGGCTTCCTATTGTAGCCAGTCTCAGAATGCTTTACATTCCTTGTTGGTCCCTTTAACCCTGTCCACATTTTTCACAACTCATCCTTTCATTAGATTCTCTTTTCATGCTGTATCTTTCTTGCCAGAACCCCAGTTGATAGTTATAGAAATTGGAAGTAGACTCAAGAAAGAAACCCTTGCAAAATTCTTCAGTAAAATGCTAATTATAATCAGTGGCCCCATATATCTGTTGATTATCTGTATAAACTACTTGCCATGGACGATGAAACAATGGTGTTCCATAGTATGGAGTGGCATCACAATTAAATAATCATCAACGGTGGCATGAGGTGGAGGGCTGATGGAGCACTAGCACTTGGCTGCTTTGACAGTGAGGATTACTAAAATTGTGTTATTTGCTCTGATTGCTTCTGTGAGAATATATGGGGAAAAAAAGACAAAGAGAGCCTTGAGTTCCAAACTTAAGGCATGAGTAGAAAATCAGGAAGCTTCTTTGACAGCTTTGAAGAAACCTTATTTCTCTTGAAGCTGCAGGGCAGATGTGGTTGAGGATCAAGCCCTGGTGGTAAAGGCTTCAGAGTTACAATAGCATTTAAATGTGTGAACTAGACTTCTTATGCTCAGAGCACTGATGGGGAAGGATTGGGATCTGTGACGTGAAATTAGGGGCATTCGGGCAGATATGAATGAGGCTAAGAACTTTGAACAAGAGTTAGATTTCAACAGAGCCCTGATGGAGAAGGACAAGACTTGTTCTTGGAAGAGAGAGCTTATGTACTGAAGGAGTTACAGGATGTTACCAAATACTTATCTGTGATTCAGATTTTATTTGTTGATGTGAGTAGTTGGTCTGTATGCTGAGATACTGGAATTTCCCTGGCATACTGTAGAAGGAATATGAAGTCTTAGGGAGATGGGAATTTTGGACCTGCTCTATTATGTGCATCGTGCTTAGTCATGCTCTATCCATACAGTCCCTAGAAGGGCCCTTAAAATTGACCCTTATCAACTCATCGAGTAAAGTCCATAGATATCCTTGAAAAATTCTTTGGTGGCTGTCCTTAGTTGGTTAGAGGTGGTGATGGAGGTGCCACAATGAAATTGGGATCCATGATTTCAGTGGGAATATTGCGCTCCTCAGTACAGAGTAGGGAATCGAGGCCAGGTGGGAGATTCTTAACTGTCAAAGTTATGTTCAGCACAGTTGCCCTAATAACCCCCAGGAAGAAGTGATAATCAGGGTGTTTGACTGCAAGGATATTTGCTGGTGGCCTATGATCACCAAGTCTCTAGGAATGAATGAAACCCGCAGCCTACTTAAGTGCTGTGTGACACATGTAAGCAGAAGAATTCTAGGTCTGATGAGCAGAAATCTAACTCAAGTCACTATAATGGAGATTCAAGACATATTACCCAATTCCTAGACTAAAGCCAGTTAACAGACCTAGAGTCCCTTAATTAAGAGCAATACCAGGCTTCTTTGAGGAAGGATTCTGCAGTGCAGCCAGGTATAAACAGTGAATCTTCCCTGAGGCAATTCTTAGAGGCACTTGTGGCCTTTTCCCAGGGGATTACAAACTGAGGAATGGGAAATTCCCACATCTTCTAAAGGTTAATAAGTTTTAGCCCTGAATATTAATCCCTGCAGTCTCAAAATGTGACCAAAATTCCAATGATTAGAGTAGAGACTTAAAGTCAAGAGTATATGAGCAGCTTATACAACTTAATACCAAAAAACCAAACAACCCAATCACAAAGGGCAGAAGAACTGAATAGACATTTTTCCAATGAAGACATACAGATAGCTAACAGGCACACAAAAAGATGCTCAACATCACTAATTATTAGAGAAATGCACATCAAAACAACAATGAGAATCACCTCACACCTGTCAGAATGGCTATCATCAGAAAGTCTACAAATAACAAATGTTAGAGAGAAAGTGGAGAAAAGGGCACCCTTGTACAATGTTGGTGGGAATGTAAATTGTTGCAGTTGCTATGGAAGACAATATGGAGCTTCCTCAAAGAACTAAAAATAGAACTGCTATATGATCCAACAATTCCACTCCTGGATATAAATCTGGGAAAAATGAAAACACTAATTCAAAAAGATACATACACCCCAATGTTCATAACAGCATGATTTACAATAGCCAAGACATGGAGCAACCGAGGTGCCTATCAACAGATGAACAGATAAAGAAGTTTTGGTATATATATATATATACCACATTGATATATATATATATATCAATCACACATGTATAAACAATAGAATATTACTCAGCCATAAGAAAGAATGAAATTCTGCCATTTGCAGCAATGTGGATGGACCTAGGGAATATTATGCTTAGTGAGGTATGTCAGGCAGAGAAAGACAAATATTATGTGATATTACTTATATGTGGAATCTGAAAATTGATACAACTAAATGTATATGCAGACAGAAACAGACTCACAGTTATAGGAAACAAACTAATGGTTGCCCTAGAGGGAAGAAGGGAGGGGCAAATTAGATTGTGGGATTAAGAGATACAGACTACTACATACAAAATAGATAAGCCACAAGGATGTATTATATAGCACAGGGTATTATAGTAATTATCTTGTAATAACTTTTAATGGAGTATAATATGTAAAACTGAATCAGTATGATGTATACCTGGAACTAATATTGAAATCAATTATACTTCAATTAAAAAAATTTTTTTAAAAAAGAAAGCAAGAAAATCAAATGTAGTCTTGGTTCAGGTCCATTTAATAGTGGGTACAGTGGACCTGAAGACCTATGTGGGGTTATTTTTCTAGTCCCAAAATGTCCATGGGAATAGCTCTATGCAGTAGGAGAACCCCTTACATACATTTATGTGGAGTAAAAGTTAATGACTGGAAAGGCCATGTGAAACCTCCCTAGCTGACCCCTCTCCTGTGCCAAAGTAGAAAATCAAAATTAAACTTTATCAGTGGGGGAATTACAGATATTAATGCCATCATTAAAAATGAAAGATGTTTTTCCGTTTTAACTCATCTGCTTGGCTCACTCACTAGCGAAATTAGTTTTGAAGAATGTGGACTATTAAAAATTTAATCAGATGTTGATGTCAATTACAGCTGTAGTTCACATGTGGAATCTTTACTGGAGAAAATCAACACAGCTCCTGGCGCCTAGAATGTAACTATTGACTTGAGACCTAGAATATAACTTTTTTTCTAACTTCCATCAAAGGAAATAATCGGAAGCAGCTTGCCTTCACGTGACTGGGACGGCACCGTCACTGTCTTACCTCCGGGCTGTTTCAGCACTTCAGTTCTAATATGGTTTCATTCCAGAGAGACTTTCATTTCCTTGCTCTCCAATTGAATATCACACTAGTCTTGATGACATTGTGCAAATTGGATTGGTGAGTGGGAAGTAGCAACCATCCTAGATACCTAAAAAGACCCTTATATCAGAGGATGGGAGATAAACCCAGTTCAGAGACTTGCACATTTGTGAAATTTCTAACAATCCATTGGAGTTACAGTGCTCCACCTTGCGTCTTCCACCCCAAAGGAAGATGCACAGTGCTTCTTGCAGTGCTTGATTGGCCTGTTTGGATTTTGATGCCATGGTATTGCATTTGCTGCTCTCTGATCCATTTGCCACGCAACCTATGTGGCTGCCAGTTTTTCATGTAACTTCGGAAAACAGAATACCCTACAGAAAGTCCAGGTTATGGCACAAGCTGCATTTATACTTAAGATTTAGGATTCAGCAGACTCCATGGTAAATAAGGATACTATATGGAGTTTCTTGCCTGCCCAATAGGAGAATCCAAGTGCAGAGGCCTAGGGTTTTGTAATAAGAACATGCCCTCATTTGTTGACATCTGTTCTCATTTGAAAGGCACCTTTTGGTTTGCTGTCAGGCCTTGGCAAATACTTAACACCTGACCACAAGATTCTAAATGATTTTGTGATGTGAACTGCTCTTCAGGAATTGGGTGTTATTTAATTTACTGAATCATAAATTGAACATTAGCAGGAGACGTCTGTTGTCAAATGGAAGGGTATTTACTGGGTGGCCTGAGCTGACTGAGTAGGCATAAGTAAATTACACGGACTAACTTTCGTTGTACCTGCCCCTACTTCTTTGCCACCTTTTTTTGAGCCAAATCTGTGGGCTCATGGTCATTTAACAGAGGAAGGAAAAGCTTGAGCCTGATTTATTAACGGTCTGGATGATACACTGGCACCAACTAGAAACGTAGAGCCACTGAAGTGTGGCCCTACTTCATAATGAAGTGGTCCTGAAAAAGTGATGAGAAATTCTCCCGGTGGTCGTAATTTTGAATAGAACATCTGGTTGTCCTCTTTGTTAGGCATGAGAGATAGCCTGAGGTATGGAACTATAGTGATTTATGCACAGTAGTTAATAGACTGACAATAACTTAGAAAGAAGAAGATCAGAAATAAGGAAGTCAGTGGGAGATGTATTATGGATGGGTTCTCAAAATTGGCCTAGAATGTGAAAATATCTGTGAACTATTTGCCCACAAGGGGGCATCCATCCCAAAAATCAGGTATACAAGATGATCTATCCTATAGATGTCAGTCTCCCTTTACCCAGTCATCCTAGTATTAGTTCAGTGAGGCTATGTGGCAATAGGAATGGAGGCTAAACATGGATTCAATGGCATGGACTTCTACTTGCCAAGGATAATGAGTTTACTGCCACTATGGAGTACTTAACCTGCTTATAGCAGAGGCCATTGCAGAGACCCTTGTAGGGTACTATTCCCCAGATAGAGCAATCACCTGTTGGCAGTTTAATTAAACTAAATCTCTTTGCTTATTGAGGGAAGAGCAGTTTGTCCTCATGAGAACAGATACACATTTCAGATACAGGTTTACCTTCCCTGCTTGGAAAGTTTCTATTAGTCCCATGATTCATAGACTTATAGAATAACTTATTTCATCACCATGTATGACAAACAACATTAAATTTGAGTGAGAAACTAATTTTACTGTGAAGGAATTATGGCAATGGAGTCATACCCACGAAATTAACTGATTGTACCTCAAACTTATCATTTAGAAGCATCTAGTGTAATAGAATGGAGGAAAGGCCAGCAGAAGGATCAGCTGACTGAGAGATAAAATCCTGTGAGGATATGATGTAGGATGTAACTCAGTAGCCAATATATGTTGCCATCTACCCTATATTAAGAGTGCATGGGCCTAGGAACCAGAGGGTAGAGGTAGGAGTGGCTCTTCTATTATACCTAATAATACACTTGAAGAATTTTTGTCTTTAAGACATTGGGCTTGATGGATCTAAAGGTCCTAGTGCCCAAGGGACAGGTACTTTCCCCAGATAACCCAGTCACAGCTTCATTAACTAGGAAGCTGATGCTCCTTGGCCTGTATAAGGCCACACACTGAGGATGGTAGGATGCAACCTTGGTCCTTTTGAAAAAGTCTGCTGGTATTCTCCAATATCCATTTCCCTTCTGTCTTTAGTATTAAACCTCCCAAATTTTAGTTAAATCCATGATGTATTTATCAACTAGGTGGGGTATGTACTGGTCAATGATATTTGAGTTGAAGTGATATGTGCAACTTTTCGGTTGTACCCTTAGAATGGATATATCCACTTCTTATTTTTCTTCCCTTCTATCTGGCTAGAAAGAGAATATGAATGCTTAAGCAGACATCTTTGATTATATGATGGACATCCCAGATTAAGGATGGATTAAAATATAAAGAACTTGGGTTCCTTGATGTTTTGAGGCCACCTTATTAGCCCTGGATGGCTTATACTCAGATTATTTCATGAGAGGAAAATAAGTATCTGTCTTAAGCCACTATAAAATTTTTTTACAGCAGCCAAATCATTATTCTAACTAATATAACCTATGATGACATTGAGCTGATGAATGTACCACCATAGAACCAACCTATCTTCAAAAAATTGTGACAGTAAATGTTCTTTTTATTTAAGTCATTTTGAATTACAGACAAAAGCATTCTAATTGATAAACTTTTCCAAGATTGCTAGTTACAGAGGGAAGGAGTGAGTTGGATCATCAACTATTGAGAAAGTCCTGATTGTGAGAGCTCTTTTCTTAAGATTGGGGAAATGAGAATGGTGAAGGAACCAATGGAAGAAAAAATAATTGAGGATACAGAAGGAGAGGAATAATTTATGGAGTAATTTCCCAGAGGAGTCAGGAAGAGAGAGGATCTGTAGTACTAAAGTACAAATACCTTTTCATCTTTTTTTCTGTTTTAAAATAAACTTGACCTTGACTTTTTAAAAACAGCCTTATTGAGATACAATTCACATACTGTATAATTTACCAATTTAAATTATGTAACTCAGTGATTTTTAGTATATTTACAGAGTTGAACAGAATTGATTTCACAATCAATTTTAAAACATTTTATCACCCCAAAGAAATATTCAGTAGCAGTCACTCTCCAATTTCTCCCTAACCTCCCACCTACCCTCTCTAGGCCCAGGCAACCTTTAATCTACTATCTCTATAGATTTGCCAATTCTGTGCATTTTACATAAATGAAATCATACAATATGTGGTATTTGTGATTGGCTTCTTTCAGTTAGGATAATGTTTTCAAAGTCTATCCATGGTATAATATTTACCAATACTTCATTCCTTTTTATGGCCAAATGATATTCCATTTATGGATATACCACATTTTGTTTATCCATACATCAGTAATTGGCATTTAGGTTGTTTCTACCTTTTAATTACTATGAACAATGCTGTTACGAACAGTCCTGTCCAAGTTTTTGTGTGAACATACGGTTTCATTTCTTTTGAGTATATATCTGTGAGTAGAATTGCTGGGCCATATGGTAACTCTATGTTTAACTTTTTGAGAAGCTGTCAGACTGTTTTCCAAAGTGGCTGCACCACTTTATATTCCCACCAGCAGTGACAGTTTCTCCACATTCTCACCAACACATATAATTGTCCATCTTTTTTATTATAATCATCCTAGTACGTATGAAGTGATATCTCATTGTAGTTTTGATTTGCATTTCCCTAGTGAGTAAAAATGTTAAATCATCTTTTCATGTGCTTGTTGGTCATTTGTATGTCTTCTATGGAAAAATATCTATTTAGATCAATTTTTACTGTGTCATACTGATACCTCAGATTCCAGTTCAACACCACAGGGTTCATTCTGAACTTCCCCTTTCCTTACTATAACTTTATCTTCAAAAGCAAGAAATCTGGCCCTGATTAGGCACCAGGTATTTGTTCAAGCCTATTGCATGCATAAGTAATTTCAGAATTGCTAACCTATGTGTGTCCTGGGAGAAAATTAAATTATGAATGAAAGAACAATGCTTGGGTACAGTTTTTGACTTTAGTTTTATAGTATATGATCAAAATGCTATTTTCTAAAGCTGCTCAAGGTTTAGAAAACCCTTCAGTGTAGTTATGTTATTAACCTGAAATACAGTTAGGTTCACTTTTTTTTTTTTTACTGTTTGTAATTCCGTTTTGAGTTCCTTCTAACCCTCGTCCCCCATATCCTGATTGATTTTTAGCTATTTATTTATTTTGGAGAATGTGAAACATTACCATTGCTCTAATAGTCAGGGCTATATAAAAAAAGAAAGGTTAATTTGGAGAAGTGTCATTCCTCCTAATCCCTACTACCCTGTTCCCATACACTTATTGCTTTTATCTTTTTCCCACCCATCTCCTGGGTAACTGATCTCATTGGTTTCTGGTTTATTTTTCTTTTATTTTTTTTGTATAGATGAGCCAGATGCATTTATATTTTTATATCCTTTTCTTTCTTACAGGATGGATAAAGTCTTTGTGCTTTGGGTTTTTTTTTTCCTTTCCATTTAACAGTATAGTCTAGAAATCAGTATGTATCAGTTTATAAAGATCTTCTATATTCTTTTTTTTATAGCTGTATAGTATTACATTGTGCAGATGTATTACAATGTATTCAACCACTCTCCTATATATGGGCATTTAGGTTTTTTCCAATATTTTGCAATTACAAAAAATGCTGTAATAAATTGCTCTGTGTGTATATATTTTCACACTGTTGGCAGTATTTCTTTAGAGTAGATTAAACTTATGGTTTATGGTTTTAAAAAAAATATATATTCTAACAATGTCCGCTGAAAGAATCTTGAAACAGTGAAACTCCAGCTAGCAATGACCACAGCTAGCACCCAGATCTTGGTTTCTAAATACCTTTTCTCATTAAAAGCAGCCAGAGTTTCTTGGAGGAGTGGTTAATCCTAGTTCTGAGGCAGAGAAAAAAATATAAGGGAAACTTGAAATGTTTTCTTGTGCCAGAAAACAAGGAAAATGACCAAAGAAATAGGACATGTTAAAAAAGAAAAAAGGAAAAAAAAAAAAAAACCCACAGGTGTTAACCTGAAGGAGCGACCATTGGCCAAATTGAGGGCAATTTGTGGATTAAAAAGAATAATGATGGTAAATAATACAATAATGTTTTTTAGATTTCATAAATCCATAGTGGTACTCAACAAAGTTGGGAGAGGAAATGTCAGCTACTAAATGTAAAATGTAAAAGAAGTGGTATAATTATTTTAAAAGCACCATTTTAAAATCACTAATATAAAGTTGATTCAGGCAAGGATATCAGTGGATGTTAAAAACCACTGGATGAGAAGTTCTTGGCTGAGATATTCAGAGTCTCAAGTATTATCTCACAGATTACTTATTAATTATGAAGGAGAAAGTTTTTTTTAAATAAAATTTTCAATTAGAAATAGATTTTGAATTACATATATAACTTTTAAGGATGGAATCTACTATACTCTTTTTTAATGGGGTTCCCCTGAAAGGGATTATCAGGTTGGAATATAAACTAAGAGTTATAGTAAACAAATACAGGAAGAGCAGAATAGCCTTCTTTTCTATGAATTTGGTTTGTAGGTACAGCATGAGATAACATCTGTCTTCCTATGTTACTTCATTAGTGTCTAGGAAATGTAACTCGACTGAACATAGTCCCCTTTAAAACCATAATGTAAACTTGTAAACAATGTAATGGTTTACAGTGTTCTGAGGTCATAGAACCATTAACTGAAATATGGAATACATAAGTTTTGGCAGTGATGAGTGGGTTTTGTTTTTGACATATTGATTTTGAAGTGTCAGTAGGAAAACAAAGTGAAGATGACCTCAGGCAGTTATAAAGTCAGCTCTGGAAGGATGATTTTCTCTCCTTAAGAGAGCTTAAGGCTAGAAGAATAGATTTGGGAATCAACAGCATGGAGGTCCTATCTGAAGCCATCCATCTATGAGGGAACATAGAGTGAAGAGTTGCTTATCATGAGGAATAAACAGAGATCAGGGATCTGATAATTAAGAGGCTAGCAGTAATCTAGGCGGAACTGATCTGTGTAGAGTGTGGGCAATAACTAAATGCAGGAGAAAACTGTGAGGAGGTGAGGAATGGGATGATGGTATCTTGAGGGTCAAGTAGCATGAAGGGACAGTGTTTCTAGGACACTGAAAATTTAAGTTCATAGGTAAAGAAGAAGCCAGTGAAAAGGGAGAGATTGAGAATAGTTTTATTTTCTTAAGTATTTATTGCCTTTTGCTTTCCATTCAAAATTGCCTGCAACCTTTGTTACTGCCAAGACTCTCCCTGACTTTGTAGTATGACTACTTAGAATATTTGCCAATATAACTCCAGACTATATCTCTGCAAATCTAGTGTGAAATTTTGCCCACTAGACATGGAGTTAGTTACACATTATGATGAATCTCTAGCTTTCATTTATCTTGATCTTCTTAATCTAAATTTTGTTATCCTAATTTTAAAAGATAGGCCTGTTCAGTATACAGTACAAAAATAGACAACACCCTCTTTACTAATATGACCTTGCTTTTACATTATGGGGGAAATGGTGCCTGGTAGATAAATGAAGATTATTTAAATTTTTGGGCTGTATAAATATTGCCAGCATGTTTATACTAATATGTAACTGTTCTAGGAAATAGGTATTTGAACATCTAGTATCGTGCAGTATATTGGTTTGTGTATTTCCGTGACCGTATAAAAATTCTTTGAGGGTGTGTAAGGGGGTGCTGTTTATTTGTGTGTGTTTTCCAGTGAAAATGTTGCAGTACGTCGTCTGTCACTGTCTTCGGGCTATGGGGGTGGGCTGAGATAGGGAGGGTGTGACGCTGGTATTTGTGTGAACTCAGGCTTGTGATGCTGAGCTTGGTTCATCCGCTTTCTCCTCCCTTCTCCTCCCCACTCCTTCCCACCAGCGCCACAGCAACATCCTCAGAGTCTGAGCGAACTGCTCCCAGCGCGGGCACAGAGCCTCCCACCGCCGGCAACCTGCGGCCCGGGAGAAGAGCGAGCGCAGTGACAGCGCCCCACCACCGCCAGTCCCCGGACCACCATGGCCAAGAACCGTAGGGACAGAAACAGTTGGGGTGAGTAGCATGATGACTTATGCAGACCGCCCTCCGCTTTCTGCTTCTGGAGAAAAGGAGGGCCAAGGGCTGCTTGGCGCCAGCATCCAGCGCTGGGAGACGGCCACAGGCGAGCTGCTCCCTGTCGGGCGGGAGGAACCATGACCGAGGGGTACCAGTGGAACCGGCATCGCGCTGTGCGGCCAGGGCCGCAGCTACGCGCAGGCCGGAGACTCTTGCTTCTCACCCGCCCCCGCCCCCAGCCCAGTCCTCCGCCTCCCAGCATTTGGACAGCACCCACTCGGTTGCCTCCGGGTTACTCGTTGGTTCCGTTTTAGCGGTAGGTTGGCAGAGAGGCGAAGAAGGTGGGCAGGGGGCTGTAGTTACCTGGCCAGAGGGGTGAGGGGCGAGGGTCAGAGATCCCCAACCCTCTTCCCTGGGAGCTGCGAGCTCGCGGGCCTGGCAGGGCGCGGACTCCCGGCGGGCGGGCGGGCTGGCAGTGTTGGAACAATGAGGCAGAGCGCGCTGGGCCCGGGTCCGAGCATTGCAGACCCGAGCAGCCTCGGAGAAGGGGCACCCACTTGGGAATCCCCCAGCGCTGCGGTACTCGTTTTAATTTGGGGGTTGGGTGGGAGATTTGGGAAGAAGGGAAGCAAAGTTGTGGTTTCCAGCCTTCTGCCCCACCCCAACCTGGTACCCAATTCAGGCCAGCCCAAGGGTGGCATTGTTCTTAGATTTTACCTTTTGGAGATATTGGGCTCATGATTCAGCACCAGGCCGAGGGGAGGGGGGAGGAGAGGCTAGGCCCAGTGGGTTCACGCCGCGAGTGGGTGGGCGGCGCTCACGCAGGCGGAGAAGAGAGAGCACAGTGATGCAGGAGAAATCAAAGCCCCGCCCGCTCTGCTGCTCCAGACTCTGTTGAGGACGATTAGTGTCGGCAGGTTGGGCGTCTTTTTCCTCTTTGGGCTCCCGACTTATTCCAGTCACAATGCTAAACTCACTGCCATCTTAGGCCGTTTTATTATCTGCACCAGAGCAGATCTCAGATCTCTGTGGCTTAGTAAGCAGAGAAAGATTTTGTTCATTAGCTTTGAATTGTTATTTGGAAAGTTTACATCTGCTTGAAGTTCAAAGCTCCTTGATTGATTCTCTTCCCTGTCTCATAGAGATCTCTTCTGTAACTGTCCATCAGAGTAAGAGATATAAATTTAAATTTAAATTGGTTATTTTGGTTATCTTTTATGAAAATTGGTTATCTTTTATCAAAAGATCATATTTGTCCTTGCCTCTGATTGGTCACAGGACCAACTTAATCCCAAGTAGGCCAAATTTACATTTGAGAGATTATCCAAGGTTTATGGTAGACGTGGGGAGTTGGAGCAGGGAGGCCTATCTTTCATTGTCCAAGTTTAAGAGAAAGCAATCCCATTTTCTGTTATCACCAAATCCCAATTTTAGTAGGCCTGACTACTGTAATAACACCATTTTCTTTGGTTCTCCTGAAATACAGGTAAACTTTTTTAGAGTGTTCACTTTCCATCCTTTCTCTTGGCCTCTAGAGTAGGAATTTCTTAAATGCTCACAGTTAAGATGTGTATGTTCAAGTCAACTTTGGTCTTAATCTCTGTGCACTATTGATTCAAACCCTGTTAAGAGACAGGCATGTGAAAATTTATTCTGAGGATTAAAATTTTCCTCCTTCACAAGCTTTGGATCGTTATTCTTCAGTATTTCCTTTGGTTACAGATTTCTTATGTAGTGGAGGTTTTTTCTTCCACTGAGAATGTGGTTCTCAAGTGAGATTTGCATAAAAATCACATTGGGAACTTATTAGAAATGCAGACTCCCACATCTTCCAGCTTGAGCTTTTGCATCAATAGGTCTGCAGTAGGGTCTAGGAATCTGCCTTTTAATTAGCATTCTAGGTGATTGAGAAGCAGATAGTCTTTGGATGTTACTTTTAGAAACACTATCTTAGATTATTTACATTTGTTAGAAACATATCCCAGATAGTTTACCCAGAAGTCATCAAAAGAGTTTTGAGTCCAGTGATGATTAAGAAAAGAAATTCCACAGTCACTGTGTGTTCACTGGAAATCTTACAGAAAAGAAATAGCAGAATTATGGAGTCTTACCTTGATGCTCTATGGAAGTGCTTTACTACTCAGATTTTTCTTTGCTGTAAAGTATATGTAACATAAATGACTTAGGAAAAAATATAGCATGTGGAGTAAGAGATAGAGGTTTTTGGCAAAGATATTAGTCGCGTCTCTCTTGATTCCATTTTAATACCAGCACCTGGTATAATGCCTAACATATAATAGGCATTTAATAATAGCAATAATAACTAACATCATTGAACTAATATTGTATGAAGTTGGGATTAAAATCCTCATTTTACATTATTAAAAGGTAAATAATAGGGCTGGGACTCCAACTCTGGTAGTCTGACTTCAGATTCTTTTATCATCACCAGTATTTTGTTGAATGGATAATACCTTTTGCCTTGTATAAAACTACAGTTTTCCAGGCACATTCACATGCATTACTGCATTTGATCTTTAGCCTCTTAATATGTCAGGACGTGTTCTCTATTTGCAGATGAAAAAACTGAGTCACAGGTAGGTTAAATAATTTGGTGAAAGTCACATAGTATTTAGTAAGTTAAAGGACTGAGATTAGAACATAGAGTTGTCTTCTAATTTATTTTCTATAACATAATGCTGTGGAATGTTTTTATAAGATAATGGGACATGGTGTGAGGGTAATAGAGAAAACAGGCCCTCATAGAAGCCAGAGAGCTCTGATGAGAAAAAACTCAGGTGATAGCTTAGAAGACAGTGAACTGTCTGTCATCTAGTTAAATACATATTTTTCAGATGAGTTAGAAAGCAAAGGGCAGAGGAGAAAGGTAAACTATCCAGAATTGGAAAATGTAGGATTTCCAAGAAAAGGGCAAGAGAGATCTTTGAAGAATTTGTACAGAGGACCTAAAATTCAGGTAAGGACCCTGTTGAACCATGTAACAGGTATTATTTTTTATCTGAGTAGTCAAAGACCTACAAGGGCCATGGAAGCTAGAAAACAGGAAAGCATCTCTGCTGACACCCAGAGTCGGGGGTGGTGTTTGAGGATCATACTCAGAGATACAACTGGGAAGCAAGTCTGTGCTTCCCAAACTAAGAATCCTACCATCTATACCTAAATCTACACTGAACTAGAAGTTTGAGTAAATTTAATCATTTTAAAGTCAATTCTTTAAAGGTAAGCATTATTTTCTTTAATATATAAGGAACCTGAGACTCAGACAGCATTAATAACTTCCCAGATACTCGATAATTTATAAGTTATAGATCTAGGATTTAAATTTATAGTTGTTTGCCTAGTCCATGTGATAAGGACAAGGAACTAGAATAGAATGCCAGTAGATGCCACAACAAACCTATCAAGGCTTAAGCTGGTAAAAGAAATCAGTGCTCTATAAACTTGATCACCTTGGAATAGAAATGAAGGCAAAGAATGTGCTAGCGTGGAAAATAAAGGAGACAAATAAATATCAGAGATGGTAACCTAGAAAGCATTCTTTAGTGTTGGGCTTAGAGCTTAAGTACTCCCAGAAACAAAACAAAAATGCACCCTTTTTTGTTTGTTTCTGATAATTACATTTGCTTTAAAACTTGGGATACCACTTGGGAATTTGAGTTTTCTACAATGTAACTGGAATTGTTTGTGCAATATTGCTTTAGAAAAATAATGTTTGCACTAAGGTGTCAGCTTTTCCTGCCCCTTAAAAAAAAACCTATTGTAGCTTCACAGTAAGTATAGGAAATTTGTTGAAAAGACATTTGTTGGAAATTAATTTTTAAGTTTCTGTGTTTGTTTTTGGAGGAAAGATTCGAAACGATCTTCAGTTTAGTATAGTTATCTCTTGATCTTTCTTTTCCAACTGTATTCTATTTTCCTTGAAATCAGACTCTGTTTTTACTTGCCTCATTTTCTATATATCTGTTCCTTCTGGCTAAACTTTCTTATTAATTCTACTAAATTGCCTTTTGATATTTTAGGATTTTCTACATAAAGAAACCTATCACCTGTAATAGTTATTGCTTTATTCATTCCTTTTTAATCTTTGTCTTTTATGTCCTTCTCTTGTTTTAATCAGATTAAGAATGTTCTTCTTTATTTCTAAGTAAATTTTTAAAAATCATCATTGTATATTGACTTATAATGAATGCTTTTTCTGTAATTATTGATTTTGGACTATTGATTTAACTTCTGTATTGGTTACAGAACAATTAGAGCTTTCTATTTCTTCTCAAGTCAGTTTTAGCAATTTATGTTTTTCTTGGAATCTGTCTATTTCATCAACTTGGCATGAGGTTGTTCTCAATTTTGTTTATGTGTAACTTTTTAAATTTCATCGTTTATTGTTAATCTCTCCTTTTTATTTCTTTTGTATTTACTTAATTTCTGTGCATCTCTGTCATTTCCTTCTTGTACTTTCTTTGGTTTTATTCTATATTCTCTTTTTAACTTAAAAAGTTGAATAGTGAGCTCATTTATTTCTAATTTTTCTTCTTCGTCTAATATATGCATTTAGGGCTATAGGTTTTCTCTAACTATCAATTTTGCTATGTCCTATATGTGTTGATATGCATTAGATTGATTCTCAATAAGTTTTAAGTATTTTAAATGTCCACAATGATTTCTTTCTTTACCTTTAAATATGTAGAAAGTATGGGTTTTTCTAAATTATATTTTTGTTATTGATCTCATACTTAATTTTATTCTAGTCAGAGTATATGTTGTACAGTAGCACCACTTGCTGTGGTGATGAAAATGTTCTATATCTGTCCTGTCTAATATGGTAGCCTCTAGTCATATGCATCTCTTGAGCATTTGAAGTATGGCTACTGAGAATGAGAACCAAACACTTAATTTTATTTAATTTTAATTAATTTAAACAGCCACATGTAGCCAGTACTGCACAGTTCAGGTTTATAGAATACGTATGGTTTAAACTTTGTTGAAACTTGTTTTATGTACTACTACATGTTTAATTTTTATAAACACACCACATAAGTTTGAAAAGCACTTTTTGTTTACTAGTTTTTGATGCAGTGTGTTGTATATGTTCATTAGCTCAGGCTTATTAAATGTATTATTCATATCTTCCAAGCTCTGATTTTCAGACTGCTTGATCTACCAGGTATTGATATTTGATAGATACTTTAAAATTCTGAGAGTTGTTTTAAAACATGACAGTGAATTTGTCAGGCTTCCTTTAATCTTCCATTAAGCCTTATTTGTGGACTTTTGAGCTAAGTTGTTAGGCGTACATAAATGTGGACTTGTTACAACTTCCTGATAAATTGAGCCCTTTATTTTTATGTAGTGAGCCTCTTTATCTTTAGTAATGCTTTTTGCCACAAGTCTGTTTTATCTGATATTAATATGGGTGCTTCACATTTCTTTTGCTGAGTTAGTTTATGGGCCTACTGAGCAGGAGTAGTTGGAGCAGGAGGAGGCTGACTGAAATCCACAACGTGAGTCACCTTGTCCATCTGATTTTTGAGAGCCTCTTCTACAGTGAATGCCCTTTGGTGAGCATTCACATGGGACCAAATATTCTTATATTCCATGCCCACTCCAAAGGTCCAGGCATATTCTTCTTCAAAGTACTTGACCATCTGGCCAAAATGTTGGCTACTACCTGTGAACTGGTACAGTTGTGAACCTTGGGCATGGCATGTGCTAGAAGCCTCATAGGTGTTATCTGCTCACATATCTGTCCACTCTCGCAGAACACAGTAGAGGTTTCTTCTTCACTCTCTCCTTCAAGTGTCATAAGTGCCTTTTATGGGCAAAATCTAAACCAGAACTCTGCTAAGAAGGGATTATAAAAATTGTAGTACTGTAGTTTCCACACTTCTAGTCTCTGCAATATAGAGAAGAGCTTAGAATGGTGGGCATGACACGGACAATAGTCAGCAGGAAGAGTAACCACCCATTTTCAAAATAGCTGACTCAAAGATGATTAAAGGATGAAACAATTCCATAGGAACCAAATACTTCTAAAATTGACTTTTTTTTCAGTGACTGTAAATACATGCAGATTTATTTGTTTTTATAATGGGAATTATACTTCCCATCTGCTTTTTTTCTTAAATCTGTGAACATGTTTTCTCATGATTAGGTATTTTTGTATAACATGTTTTCAAAATGCTTCATATTTTGCACAGTATAGCTGTGACATAATTTATTTACAGTATTCTACAATTAGGGAATTTAGATTGTTTCCAGTTTTTTGTTATATAAATAATGCTGTAATAAGCCATTATATAGATAAATACATATGCATAGCCCTGATAATTTCCTTAGGATAAATTTCTAAAAATGGAATTGTTTCATTAAAGGGTATAGATATTTTTTAGTGTTTTTGAATGTTTCCAACTCTGAGTATATATATTTTTTAACTTTTGTAAGTTACAAAAGCCAAAATGTTTCTATCCTTTAAGTAGCATTTCTTTAATTACTGGTAAGACTGAGCTTTTCCCTCTATGATTTTTAACCATTAGTATTTCTTCTTTTTTTAGTTGCTTATTTTTCTGTTGAGGTCTTTTCATGTACATATGTGAATATATATGTTTATATATATACACATGCAATGCCCTAATCATGATGGCATCATTCTTCTAGAGGAATCATTTAATAGTTTATGGAATGCTTTTGTAGTCAATAGACATAAACAGCCTGTTAAATGATTTACTTCTTTCTTCCAAGGCTCTGCATCATTCCTTTTAACCCTCTTCTTCAAGGGTGTTGTTAATAGCAGAATGATCTGAGAATCTGCATGGTAACGTTTGTGATCTGTTATGTGTAACCATCTCATTGTGACTTACATCTCTACTCCAGCTCAAACATTCTTAAAATTCATTTTTTGTTAATACTTTGTTTCCTCAATTCTGTTTGTCCTTTCTGTACAAGCTCCCTTTCGCTGTGTTTTTGAAGTCATTCTCAGTTACTCATTCAGACAAATGTTTTTTCTGTGATTCTTCAAATTCTGCTGTTAGAAAGAGACATAATAGTTTAAGAAAAATAATATTTCCTTTTAATTTCAGTTGCCAGGAGACAGTTTCCTAGGTGCCATATCTTTTCTCTATAATGGCTTCAGTATACTCAGAGTTACTCATCTTGTGGGGTTTAATTTTTGCTGGAAAGATGAAATATAATTTTCTTTTACAAAGTTTACAATTAAAATTAGAAATAAACACCCACAGCATTTCTAATGTATTAAAATGATTTCTCCATATATAAATTTTTGAAGATTCCCTTTCAGCATATCTTAATTCAGTAGCTGGGTAACCAGCTTCCAGTGATTTAAAATACCACATAGAATGGAAAAGTCCCCAAAACCCCTTTATTGAACATAAGATCCAATATCTAAAAAGGTGAAATGATACCTATTTTTTGGTTCTTGCCTTGTGAGCTATACATTTGTATTACCCATAGTAAAATGCTAATTCCCACCTAGTTTGCTTCTGACTTGTTTCCTACCTTTTAAAGATTTATATAGTACTCTGGGATTTGAAACTAAGTTTAGTAAAACATACTTAAGAAGGTAGAAATCTGGTGCTACAGAGACTTGGCATGCATTCCAAAGGACTTTTGGATTCTTTTAAAACAAGGATAATATTTATTGCTCAGATAAAATATAGTTATGAATAATGAATCAAGGATGAAACGTTTGTTCTTGATTATACTGTGTATTCCAATACTTTTCAGAGTTATTTTCTATTAAATTCATATAAATATTTTTTGGGTGCCTACTGTGTGAACTTCTGTTACAAGCTTTTACGAAATGCGAACATGAGTAAGACAGTCTCTGTTTTCCAGATATCTTTAGTCTGTGTTTTCAATTTTGACCTTTTTTACAGAAGCTGAAGTGTTTCTAAATAGTTTTTTAACAAGTTCATAGAGATGTAATTCATATACCGTACAATTCACGCACATAAAGATGTACAATTCAGTGGATTTTAGTGTTTTCAGAGCTGTGCAGTCATCACCACAATTTTAGAACATTTCATTAGCCATCATCCCCTGATCCCCCCCTGCTCCCTATCCTAAGCGACCATAATCTGCTTTCTATCTCTATAGCTTTGCGTATTCTGGATATTTTATAGAAGTGGAATTCTACAGTATGTGGTCCTTTGTGACTAGCTTCTTTCATGTAACATTATGTTTTCAAAGTTCATCCATGTTTTGACATGTATTGGTTCTGCATTTTTTATTGCTGAATGACATTTCATTGTATAGGTATGCCACATTTTGTTGGTCTATTCATCAGTTGATGGGCATCTGTGTTGTAGCTTATCTAAATAGTTTTATATGTAAATGTTGATTACCGTAAATAATGTGTATAGATTGATGGTAGTAGCAATAAGTTTCAGATAGGAAGCCTTTCTTAACTTTAGGTGAGATACAAGCTAATGATTATATATTTATAAATATTCCACAAATTTATTCTATTCCAGTTTTCATTCTGCTATTTAATAACAAAATATTTCTGAATTTTTTAAAGTTTCCTTACCAAAAGGAATATTTAATATGGTAATTTGCTTACATTATAAAGAGACTTCTTCCCATAAACTATCTCATTACTTTAAAGTCACGACTCAGATATTGTTTTATTTTACAGCATACTTATGTCAAACTTACAATCTCCCTCCTCATCATTAGGCCTGTTGGTAACTCTTCAGTCCTTGAATAAATAATCTGAAAAGTTCAAAGTTCTCTATCTCGTCCACACCTAGTATATAAAGGTAGAATAGGAAAGGATAATCATATACCAACATCCACTGATGTGTTTTCTCTTTCTCTCACCCGCAACATCCATCCATTCTGTCCCAAGTCCTTTTAGATCTTGGTTTGTCTCACTTTGCATCATCTGGTCCTTCATAATCTTCCCAGCTTGCTCCATCCATACCATACTCCTTGCTCAGACATGCCAAACACACTCTCCTACACACCTTTTCCCCAGTGGTATCATACTATACACACTGTTTTATACCTTGAATTATTTTTTCATAATACGTATTGATAATTGTTTCAAATTAGCTTTCTTATTCTTTATAACTACCGTATATTTCATAGATGAATGAACTATAGTTTATTAATCAGTCCTTTGTTGATGGCCATTAGCATTGCTTCTGGTATCTTGCGTGTGTATGAGTCTGTCTGAAGGATCACTTCTTTGAAATAGCATTGCTCAGTCAGGGAGTATGTATATTTGTATTTTTGATAATTAATTGCCAAATTGCTGCCTGAAGATGCTGTATCTATTTAAATTCCCACCTGCAGTGCCTGAGGGTACAGATTCACATCCCAGCTAATGAAAGGAAATATCACACTTCGGATCTTTGTAAATCTGATATATAAAAAAGTATCAATATATTTTTTCATTTTTTATTTGCCTGAGAATAAATATCTTTTCATATATATAACCCTTTGATACCATTTTTTGTCAATTGTTTGTTTATATCCTCTGTCTACTTTTCCTATTTCACATTTAGATCTAAGATATTTTAATTTTGGAATTTTTATTTATGATGAGTGCAAGGGATAAAGGTTCCCTATATGAATATCCAGTTGAATTAGCATCACTTGTTTAAGATCATCCTTTCTTCATTTATTGCAGTGGCACCTTGTTGTAAGTCAGGTGATCGTGTATATGTGGATCTTTTTCTGAAATCTCTAGTCTTCTCTATTTGTCTACTTTATCCTTGTGACAACATTGCCCTGCCTTAATTACTGTAGATTTTAAATATTTGTTGGTGTCTGTTAGCGTAAATTCCCTAATTTTGTCCTTCTTTAAGATTGTCTTTGTGTTCTTGGCTCTTTGCCTTTCCATATGAGCTGGTTAATCTTCATAAAAAGGATTTGTACAAGAAAGAAATAAATTTGTTAATTTGTACTAGAAAGATTGCTGAGTATTTGATTTATTATAACCAATCTAAGAATCCAGGGAAGAGCATTGACATGTTTATAATAGTCTTCTAGTCTGAGAACATGTATATACCTCTTTTACTAATGTTTTGTATTTTTCTGACTTTACCTTTAGATTTATGATCCATTTTGAATTAATATTTTATATAGGGTGTGATATATTGAGGTTTACTTTTTTGCGTTTAGATATCCAATTGTTCCAGCACCATTTGTTGTGAAGACTAGACTTTTTCTATTGAATTGCCGTAGCATTTTTGTCACAATCAGATGACCATCCTAGAGAAATGAAAGCATATGTCCACACAAAATCTTCTTCATAAATATTCATAACAGCTTTATTCATTATAGCCAAAAATGGAAACAACCCAAATGCCCATCAACTGGTGAAAGGATAAACAAAATGTATATCCATACAATGGAATACTTTGAGCCATTAAAAAATGAAGTACTGATACATACTACAATAGGGATAAACCTTGAAAACATTATGCTACATGAAAGAAAACAGTCACAAAAGATGACATATTGTGTGATTCCATTTATATGAAATACCCAGAAGAGGCAAATCTTTGATAGAGTAGTGGTTGCCTAAGGCTAGAGATGGGTAAGGGAGAATCGGGATGACTGCCAAAAGGTATGAGTATTTTAGGGGAATGATCACAATGTTATACAATTAATCATGGTGACAGTTGCACCACTCTGAATATATTAAAAACCATCAAATGGGCTTTTGACTTTAAATGGATGAATTATATGGTATGTGAATTATATCCCAATTGAACTGTTATAAAAAATCAGTTGACCGAGAACATATCAGTTGACTATATATTCATGTTATTCTAAATTTCATTTTGTAATTGTTTGCTGCAAATATATAAAGAATATTTTAAAAATCAGCTTCAAGAGGGAAGTTACAGCTCAGTGGTACAATGTGTGCTTAGCATGCACAAGGTCCTGGATTCAATCCCCAGTACTTCCATTAAAAACAAATTAAATTAATAAGTGAATAAACCTAATTACCTCCCCTCCAGTCAACTTCATATCCAAAACCTTAGCTAAATTCATTAATAGTTATCTGTATATTCTTCTGGACTTTCTACACATTCAGTCTTGTCATCTGTGGATAATGATACTTGTTTATTTTCCAATTTTATTTTTGGTTATTCTTCTTGCCTATTGCACTGGCTAAGTCTTCCAGTATAATACTGATTAGAAGGAGTGATAGTTGACATCCATGTCAGATCCCTAATTTCAGGGAAAACCGTATCTCAAAAATAAGTGTAATATTAGCTGTATTTGTAGATACCATTGATCAGATTAAGGAATTCTTCTTTTCCTAATTTGTTGAGAGTTTTTTTAAAATCAGAAATAAGTATTGTATTTTCATACTTGCTTTTATGAATCTACTAAAATTATCGTATCGTTTTCTCTTTTACTTAATGTAGCCAATTACATTGCTTGCTTTTTGAATGTTAAACTAACCTTGAGTTCCTATAATAAATACTATGTAGTTGTGATTTTTTTATTATCTCTGGATTTGATTTGCTATATTTTCTTTAGAACTTTAGAGCTTTTTCTTACTGACAAACAACCTAGTAGGAAAAATGAGCTAAAGGCATGTGCTCACTTCATAAGCATTTAGAAAAATATACATCAAGACTACAGTGAGATACCACTCACTCATTTTATACCTACCCAATTGACAAAAATTTAAAAGTCAGCAAAACCAGGTGTTGGCAAGAATATGGATCAATAGACTGTCTAATAAATTGCTGGGAGTTGTGGAGAGTGAAAATTTGGTACAGCCACTTAGAAAAAAATTCTGAATATGTTGTAAAGTTGAATATTTGAAAAAAATTACAAGCCAGAAATTCCATTTAGAGTACCTTTTGCATATATGTAGTTTGCTACAAGCAATCGTAGAGAATTACTTCAGTCTGTAGAAAGTTGTGATATAGCTTTCAGCTCTAAAGATGTTTTTCTGTCCAAAATATTATCTAGCCAGGGTCCTAGATTCACATCAGTTGTGTACTTAGATTGTAGCTACACCATAAGTAAGAAGGTTTATCAAAGAAAATGTGTTATTTGCTATCCTCAAAAAAGACCTTTTGCTGAGGCTGAAATTAGGTGGACAAGTAGTACTGGAATCAAATATGAATAGGTAATAGTAGATAATAGCAGTCACCATTATTAGACATGTACCATTTGTCAAGGCTCTTTGGTCTTCATTTAATGAACATTGCTTCATTTAATTATCACAAAGCCTCTGATATAGGTACCATTCTTAATCTCATTTTTCAGATGGAGGATAGTGAGCCATAGGGGGGTTAAATAGTTTCCACAGCTTCATATATGTGTAAATTGTGCAGCTGGAATTTAAAAAGACTCTGACTCCAGCATCTGTGATATGGCAGTATAGAAGCTATTATCTTTGGGATATAAAACCAATTTTTCTTAACTTTGCAGAGAGAACAACCCTGATCTGTGGCTAACGCAATGGTTTTATTGTGTCCAGATGCTTTGTACAATTGTTCATAAAGTATTGGTGTGTATCTATCTCCACTAATGAAAAACTAAAATTGTGTGTTAGATTTGCAATATTTCAATAGCACTATGTTATAGATGAACAGTAATATACATGTAGTTATCAGTGTGATACATATATATACATGTACATCAATGTGATCTGAAGATTCATTTAAAATTATCCCAAGATATATATAATTGCCTTGTTTTTATCTAGTTATAAAACTTCATATCAAATAGGCACATGAAGAATGTCTATTTAAATATATTTTCAAAAATTTAGATGAAAGCTTATTTAAGAGCCGAGTTTGTTTCAAAATTAATATTATTAAGGGTTGATTTGAGGCTAGATCACATATCTGATCTGAGGAATTAACTGGTGTTTCGTCTTTCTGTCCTTTTGATACAAAGCAAATGAGCCCATTTATGTGTTGTCCAAGAGTTATTTAATTTCCACTAAAGAGACAGAATATTATAGTAGAAAGATCTGGGATGGAAGTTCAGTTACCTGAGATCAAATCCCAAATTGACAGTTACTGTATGAACTCTAGTGGGTATCTTGAGAAAATTACTTAATCCAATTCTTAACTTCCTCATGTGTCAAAAATACAGATAATAATATATACCCTGCTGGAATATTAAAAGGAATAAATATATAACACAAGAGAACATCCTGATATAGAAATTCCATTTATTTTTCTTGGACAAGGTCAGTTACATATTTGGCTTTAGTTTCCTAAATCTGTAACAATACTAATAGCATTTATTATATACCAGCCAGTGTTCTAAGTGTGTTACATGCATTTATTAATTTACAACAACCTTATGAGGTAGATACAGAGAGGTTAAATAACTTACTAAGGGTTATTCAAGTAAGAAATGGGGAGGCCTTGATTTGAATCTCCGCAGTCTGTTTCCAGAACTTGTGTTTTAACCACTATACTATACTGCCTTTCTAAAGGAAGCAGTTGTAGGCTGTATCAGTTATTTATTGCCTGTTATGGTACATAATAAACAATCACAAAACCTCAGGGCCATAGAACAATAGTATTTATTGATCACATGTTGAAATGGTTATTATGACAGCTCTATTGATCTTGGCTGGACTCCTTCACATGGCTGGGGGTTGGCTTGCTACAGGCTTTGTCTGGAACCGGTCTCTCATCCTGCAACAAACTAGTCTGGGAATATTCTCATGATGAATGACAGTGGCAAAAGAGCAAAATAGAAACACACAAGTGCTTTTTCAAGCCTCTGCTGTGTCATGTCTGCTATAGCAAATCACATGACTAACCCAGGAGTCAAAGTGGGAGGACATTCCAAAGTTACAATACAAAGGCTGTAGATATAAGAATGTGTCACTTGACACACTGGAGTTGCTTTGTAATATACTACAGATGTTAAGGTCTGGGTTTCTAACATTCTTGTATGTTAGGGATGATTTCTAAAAGTAGACCTCTATCAAAAACAACATTTCTGACAATTAAATAGAAAACTGAAAACAGAGAGTTGAGAGATACATTTCCTGTTATTTTGTGATGATTTGCTGAATAAATTCTTGTTTTATTCAACAGGTGGGTTTTCAGAAAAGGCATATGAATGGAGCTCAGAAGAGGAGGAGCCAGTGAAAAAGGCAGGACCAGTCCAAGTCCTCATTGTCAAAGATGACCATTCCTTTGAATTAGATGAAACTGCTCTAAATCGAATCCTTCTCTCCGAGGCTGTTAGGGACAAGGAGGTCGTTGCTGTATCTGTTGCTGGAGCATTTAGAAAAGGAAAATCATTCCTGATGGACTTCATGTTGAGATACATGTATAACCAGGTAGGGAGGAGGTGCTTTAAAAAGTTTTCTGGTTTCTGTGCTTTTGTCACTCTTTTTTTGGTGGTGGCTGCTATTTCCATTTCCCTTATTATGAACCCTAAAGGTAAACTACTTAAAAAATGCTGTGGTGTAACCATTTCAACTTTGGTGCTTTGGGCACCAAGCTATATAGGCCACTTTTGTCTGAAGCCACTTTGCTACATTTCCCTTAGAATGTAACTTATTTTTTAAAACTCCATTAAAAATAGACACAGACAGTGATATGATTATAAACTTTACATGTTACAGTGTTTAAAATATCAAGTAGCTTTTTTCATAACTTTTGTATTGTAATAAATTTTCCTCAACATTTATTATGACATTTTCCAAGCATGCAGCAAAGCTAAAAGAATTGTACAAAGCTTGAATATCCACTACCTAGATTCCACCTTCAACTAATATTCTTGCTATATCACGTGTCTCCAGCTATTTTCCCTCTTTTCATCTATTACTCCGTCTTATTTTTTGATTCATTTCGAAGTAAATTGCTGACTTCAGTACACTTCCCTATCTTCTATAGGTATACTTCTATAAGTATTTCCATATATATTATGATATTTTTCAGTATTTATTTAGGTTTTTTGTTATAAATTTTATATACAGTGACATGCACAAATCTTAAATGTACATTTATTTATTTATTTATTTATTTATTTATTTATTTATTTATTGAAAAATGTAAATATCTGGGTAGCCCCAAATCCTATAAAATATATCTTGCTGTTACCCACAAAGTTCTGTTATCTTTTTCCACTCAGTTCCCACCCTTACCCCATACCCAGAGGCAGCCAACAGTGTCATAACATTTGAGACAACAGTGTGGCACAGATGTGAGACTTTAAGAGACCTGGGCTAAATTAAAAGCAGAAGGACAAGTAGGAGATTAGAGCTGGGGAACAGGGGGTTTAGATATAGCATAGCAGTATTTTTCCTTCCCTTTTACCTATAGCAATTCTGATGTAAATGTGGATATTGAGGCAGAATGGACACACTAGCCAAAGAAACTTTGTATTATGTATTTATCCCATAATTATCCATTTTGGATTGATCTTTTATAGGTAGGGCATTTTTAAACAATTTTGCAATGTTAACTTTAACATCTTCTAGCTCTAGCCTCAGTCCAAACAAATCAAGAACAGAGCTACCAAAATACTTTCAGGCTTTGAAAGCAAACAGAACTCTTACCATTTTCTATTTTTAGCATACCAGTATTAATATGTGCTTAACAGGGAAAATGAACAAAATTAGCATACTTTTCATTCTTTGGGATTTTATCATTTTAGGCATATTTATAATTTTATGAATCAGATAATTTTGTGAAATAAAGATTAGAATGAAATACTCAATAATGCTTGTCGTGTTGCTTGAGTTAAATAGCATTTGCTCAGATTAAAGTATAACAGATTTGTTCTATTTTTGTTCTTCTGCATCTACTACCAGGTGCCTCTCCTCTTGGTGTATTCACTCCCACCTCCCCCAGTACCAAAGCATTTGTGTGTATTATTATTGTGTATATCCTGGCATAATGTGCTCTCTCATACCTTTCTTTCTTTGTATCTGGAATGCCCTCCCTGAGTTAGGAAAATTCCTAAACATCCCTCAAGTCTTAGCTTAAACATCACCTCTCCTATGAAATCTTAACTGAATAAGAGTTAGTTGTTTCTTTTCCTACACTTCCATGTATGTCTGATATACACACCCGTTTTGGCTTGCATGTATTGCGTCATAATGGTCTGTTAGCATGTCTGTCTCCCTGTTAGGCTGTGAGCTTCCTCTCATCTGGAATGATGCCTATGCCAGGACCTAGCATAATATGACAGATGGTTACTCCTCCGTAATTATTTTTTGGATGAGTAAATAAAGTAATTGTATCAATATAATAGCATCTGTGCATTATGTTGTTTCCTTTTGACTAGAGTTGGAGAGGGATACAAACCGGAATGGATGAATGGAAAAACCTGTACTATGTATCTAGTTCAATATCACAGACTTTCTTAATTTATAGGAATCAGTTGATTGGATTGGAGATTACAATGAACCACTGACTGGTTTTTCATGGAGAGGTGGGTCTGAACGAGAGACCACGGGAATCCAGATATGGAGTGAAATCTTCCTTATCGATAAACCTGATGGTAAAAAGGTATGATGCAAGCAAATTTCACCTGCCAACAGTTACCGCTTTTCAGGATCATTGAAAATCCTCTTTTGAAAACTAACTTTGGCCATTTAATGTAAGTTTAAAAGGGGAGTAGGTAGCATCCTATTGCATGTTCCCTGTTTCCCTTTCTAGTGATCACAGTAAGCAAAATCGTAGAGGCAATAGAATGGCAGATCAGCTAGCTAACATCTATCTGTATTTTGTTTCAATGCTGTTTCTAGATGTTGGATTACCAGTGAAAACCATTACAATATTCAGCAACTAATTAGTATCTTTGTTTTCTGTGGCATTCATGGCACATATGAAAAATTACCTGTTAAGCATTCATTGTTAATGGTTGCTTCTTATGGTGTTAACCTTGTGGTAATCCTAATACCCTACATGTTCTAAAAAATGTTAATAATGTACTCTACTTGCCTATAGGTTGCAGTCCTGTTGATGGATACTCAGGGAACCTTTGATAGTCAGTCAACTTTGAGAGATTCAGCCACAGTATTTGCCCTTAGCACAATGATCAGCTCAATACAGGTATGGAATAAAATAAATCCATTTTTATGGGTGTTTCTTTAACTAAAATTTATGAATATATGTATTCCTACATACATGTGGTAATGAGACAACAGAAATGGTAAATTGTATATATTACTTAGCTCAATTAGCATACCAGTTCTTATGACTTCTATAAGAGTAGAATTGTTTTTGTTAGTATAATCTAACTTTTATCAGTTTTCAAATTGCCTACTTTAGTCAGAAGAAGTTATATTATCTTATTGATCTTTTTTCTGTTTAAAGCCTACAATAAACCTAATAATATTCAATTTTATAATGTATGCAGATATGTTGGGACCACCTGTTATAAGTTACATATAATGAAACATGATTTATAAGTGCAAATTTTGTTTTACATAGCCAGTAGAAACATTTCCCAATGTGAAAACATTTATATGTGTTCACAGCTTTTTTAAATGCCTGAATATTCATTTAAGAAAGTAAATGTTTTAAGAGAAGACATTTCCCTTTTTCCCTTTTTTCTTTCTCTCTTTTTAAAAGTATTATTTTTGAGGTTACTGTAGGCTTTATAAATTGTCCTGAAAGTCCTTGAGAGTATTATTATGATCATAGAACACATAATATAAAATTTTTAAGACAATTTTTAGATGTTTTCTGTTCACTGGAAAGAACAAGAAGAGATAGTGATCAAGAAACAGACTGCTAAGGAAAGGTAAAATAATTTTAAAAGGTAGGAAAGGAAAAGTGGTTACGATGAGTAAGTCAAGTCTGAAGTTACAAGCAAGTAGACAGAATGGAAGTAGTGAAACGCCAACCAGGGCATCATGTGTGGTTAGGACAATGAAAGAGTGGGTAGAAGAAAGACTGATTTTTTTTGTTTAAATAAAGGACTTTACAATAAAAGACATATTATAACCAATGATTGACTAGATTTTTAAAAAATTATCACATAAGTTTCAGGTGTACAGCATTATAGTTCAACATCTGTATGCATTACAGAGTGGTCACCGCCACAAGTCTAGTTACCATCCATCACCATACAGTTACCCACCTTACCCATTTTGCCCAGCCCCCAGCCCTTTCCCCCCAGGTAACCATTAATCTGATCTCTGTATCTATGAGTTCATTTTTGTTTTATTTCATTTGTTCATTTTGTTCTTAGATTCCTCATGTGAGTGAAATCATATGGTATTTGTCTTTACCTGTGTGCTTTATTTCACTTAGCATTATATCCTCAAGGTCCATCCATTTTGTCACAAAGGCAAGATTTCCTTCTTTTCTATGGCTGAGTAGTGTTCCATTATGTGTGTATGTGTGTGATATATGTGTGTGTATTACATCTTCTTTATCCATTTATTCATTGATGAACACTTAGGATGTTTCCATACCTTAGCTATTGTAGAAGATGCTTCATTGAACATACGGGTGCATATATTTTTTGGAATAGTGTTTTTGTCTTCCTCAGATAAATATCCAGAAGTGGAATTGCTGGATCATATGGTAGTTCTATCCTTGATTTTTTGAGGGATCTCTATACTGTTTTCCCTAGTGGCTGCACGAATTTACAGTCTTACCAACAGTGAATGAGAGTTCCCTTTTCTCCACATCCTCTCCAACATTTATTATTCCTTATCTTTTTAATAATAGCCATTCTAATAGGTGTGAGACAGTATCTTTTGTGGTTTTGACTTGCATTTCCCTGATGATTGGTGATGTTGAACATCTTTTCATGTGTGCATTGGCCATCTGTATGTCTTCTTTAGGAAAATGTCTGTTTAGGTCTTTTGCCCATTTTTTGATTGGGTGGTTTATTTTTTTGATATTGAGTTGCATGAGTTCTTTATATATTTTGGATATTAACCCCTTATTGGATATATGATTTACAGATATCTTCTCCCATTCAGTAGGTTGCCTTTACATTTTGTTGATGATTTCCTTTGCTGTGCAAAAGCTTTTTGGTTTGATGTAGTCTCATTTGTTTATTTTAGCTTTTATTTTTCTTACCTTTCAAATCAGATTCACAAAAACATCACTAAGATGGATGTCAGTGAGATTATTACCTATGTTTTCTTCTAGGAATTTTATAGTTTCAGGTCTTACATTCAAGTCTTTAATCCACTTTGAGTTAATTTTTGTGTAGAGTGTAAGATAGTGGTCTTGTTTCATTCTTTTGCATGTGGCTGTTAGGTTTTCCCAGAACATTTATTGAAGAGACTGTCCATTCTCCATTGTATGTTCTTTGCTTATTTGTCATAAATTAATTGTCCTTGTACATATAGGTTTATTTCTGGGCTCTCAATTCTATTCCATTGATTTATAGGTCTATTTTTGTGCCAGTACCTTACTATTTTGATTACTGTAGCTTTGTAGCATAGTTTAAAATCATGGCGTGTGTGACACCTCCAGCTTTATTCTTCTTTCTCAAGATTGTTTTGGCTATTTTAGTTGTTTTTGTGTGTGTGTGGTTCCATAGGAATTTTAGAATTATTTTTTGTAGTTCTTTAAAATATACCACTGGCATTTTGATAGAGATTTTATTGAATCTGTAGATTGCTTGGGTAGTATGGACATTTTAACAATATTAATTCTTCTGTTCCATGAGCACTGACTATCCTTCCATTTTTTAATGTGTCTTCTTTATATTGGTGGCTTATAGTTTACAGTGTACAAATCTTTTCACCTCCTGGGTCAAATTTATTCCTAGGTATTTTATTCTTTTTGGTGCAATTATAAGTAGGATTGTTTATTTAATTTCTATTTCTGATAGTTTCTTATTAGCATATAGAAACGCCACAGACTCCTATCTATTGGTTTTGTATCCTGTGACTTTACTAAATTCATCTATTAAACTAACAGGGTTTTTGGAGTTTTTTTTTTTTTGGTGGAGTCTTTAGGGTTTTCTATATATAGTATCATGAAATAGCAAATAGTGACAGTTTTACTTCTTCTTTTCCAATTTGAAATATTTTTATTTCTTTTTCTGGCCTAACTTCTATAGCTAGGACTTCAAATACAATGTTGAATAAAAGTGATGTGAGTAGGCATCCTTGTCTTGTTCCTAATCTTAGAGAAAAAGCTTTCAGCTTTTTGCCATTGAGTATGATGTCAGATCTGAGTTTGTCATATATGGCCTTTATTATGTTGAGGTATATTCTCTCTATACACACTTTGTTGAGAGTTTTTATCATAAATGAATGTTGAATTTTGTCAGATGCTTTTTCTGTGTCATATGATTTTTATCCTTCATTTTGTTAATATGATATATTATATTGATTGAGTTACAGGTGTTAAACCATCCTTGCATCCCTGGAATAAACTCCACTTGATGGTGGTGTATGATCCTTTTACTGTATTGTTGGATTCAGTTTGCTAATATTTTGTTGAGGATTTTGCATGTGTGTTCATCAAGGATATTGGTCTGTATTTTTCTTTTCTTTCTTTCTTTCTTTTTTCTTTTCTTTTCTTTTTTTTTCTTTTTTTATTTCTCTCTCTTTTTTTTTTTTTTTTTTTTTTTTTTTTTTGTGGTTTCCATCTCTGGTTTTGACATCATGATAATTCTGGCTTCATAAAATGTGTTTGGAAGGTTTTCCTCCTCTTCAGTTTTTTGGAATATTTTTAGAAAGATAGTTATTAAATCTTCTTTGAATATTTTATAGAATTTGCCAATGAAACCATCTGGTCCTTGGCTTTTATTTTGGGGGAACTTTTTGATTCCTGTTTCAATCCCTTATTAGTAATTGGTTTATTCAGATTTTTTTTCCTTCACAGTTCAGTCTTGGAATATTGTATGTTTCTAGAAATTTATCCATTTCTTCTAGGTTTTCCAATTTGTTGACATATAACTGCTCATAACAGCCTCATGATCTTTTGTATTTCTATGGTATCAGTTGTAATTTATCCTTTTATTTCTGATTTTATTTACTCCTCTCTCAATGTCTTATTAATATCATTATAAAAGAATATATATGAGAGAGTTTGATTTTGTGATCATTAATATTTAGAAAAATAGAGAATGACAACAAAGTAAGTGCTTAGGATGCTACTAATTATTTTCTCATTTTGATTTGGTTTCTTAATCAAGGTATATAACTTATCTCAAAATGTCCAAGAGGATGATCTTCAGCATCTCCAGGTAGCAATATTTACAGTCTTTTTTTGTATATATAGTAATTTTGGGGGCATGTATAGCAGAACTTTAGGATTTTGTTGGGTCTTCTTCTGCTTGGAAATGTAACAGTTCAGAAAGGTTTAAAAACATAACCAAATGGAGGTTGTCCCATTTCCAAGTTTCTTATTCTAGCCCTGTATGATTATATTCTTTAGAAATCAGTTTTCAAAGACCTTTGTTTCAATAAAGCTACTTGCTGTCAACCCTATATATGTGAAAATATATGACAAATTAGAGTGGAGAAAGAACCTTTGGTTTAAAAATGACCCAAAATGTGAAATTGAAGTCTTATAGGCAGAGATTTAATAATTGTTAGTATGATATCAGTTGTATGCCAGATTTTTTCCCTGTGGATCACTTCACAGCTAAGAACTACGAGGAACTACCTGATGATAACTCATAGAATTCTATTTTAGATCTGAGAGAGACCTCAGTGACATCTAATTTATCCTTAATATTTTATGGATGAGAAAAATTTTTCTAAAAACAAGTTGACTTACCTAAACTCATGTGGCTAATTAGTGGCAGAGTGGGAATAGAAATCTGATCTCTGATTGGACTCAGTGCTCCTTCCACTCTCCAAGCAGCATTTAAATCCCCCAAAAGTAAAAGATTAGATATTCCCAAAAGGTAGTTCACATCTCTGTCATACCCTCTGCTCTCTTTCAATTCATGTTATTCTTGGTTACATAGCAAAACCTATTGTTTCTCTGATAGTTTCCCTCTGCATATTTTATAGAAAATTTTGCTTTCAGTATATTATTTTTCATTGCAATAGGAACCCTGTACAATTTAACAGATAGCAAAGACTGATAGAGCAGGGTAATCTGTGATGCTGACAAATGACATTGAGAGTTCACATTAAGCATTACTCCCAAATATGTTTCTAGTACATCACACTGACCATTTATGACAAAGAGGCAATATACTGAATAATTGTTAGATGTTTCTTAGAGTAAATACAATTTCTTCTTTTTAAAAATATTTTTATTGAAGTATAGTCAGTTTACAATGTTGTGTCAATTTCTGTATAGTACAATGTTTCAGTCATATAGGACCATACATACATTTGTTTTTCCGTTTTCTTTTTCACCATAAGTTACTACAAGATATTAAATAGAGTTCCCTGTGCTATTTTTTAATATATCAATATCTGCAAATCTCAAACTCCCAGCTTATCCCTTCCCACCCCCTTCCCCCTAGTAACCAAAGTTTGTTTTCTATGTCTGTGGACAATTGCTTCTTTAGGCATGTGTCATAACCTAGCCAGTTACTTTCTAAGTTAGTGACATGGCACTATTCAATACCAGTTTAGGATTTCTAAAAAAGGACTGATTTTGAACTTTGATATTGAGTAAGTAATTTTTTTTGAGATCGTTTAAAAATTCTCCTGTAAATAACATCTCATCCTTTTTCAAAAAAGATTGTGCATTCAAATAATGTTAGTAAATGATTCTAATGAGAGGATCTAATCCCTGGAACAGCTGCCTTTTAGGCATGATATTCCAGACTTTCATTTAATCAGTGTAATCAGATGCCTAGTTATTATCTTCTGCTTTCTAGATTCCCATAGTTTTTACAGGAGAGGCTGTGTGGTACTTTGGGGTTATTCTAAAGGGGCAAAGGATGGGAGTCCTCTATGCCAGCATTCTTCCCCAGCTCTGAAAAGCCTCTGTGGTTTGGTACCCTTATGTGATGAAATAGCATTTCCTGTGTACATATGGAGAAATCCACTTGGCCAGTCTGGACAATACTCTCACCAGAGGCCAATCACAGTCACCCACCTTAGGTGTATATTCTCCAAAACCTTACATTTCTGGCAACACCAAAATGATACGGTACCTCTCAGTTGAGAGCAGTAAAAAATAAAAGAAGGCGGTGTATTTGATTCTCCACTTTTTAAACCAAATACCTATATGCCTTTGTAATAAGCTGGGCTATTGTACCATTAAATTTCCTCTGGCAACAACTTTTGTAAATTATCCTACTTAGTTTATGCCTCTCTGGTCTAATCTGTACAAGTTCTGCTTTGAAAGGTCATTTAACATGTTTCTTTCTCCCCCATCTTCCCCACAAAAAATTGTCCTGCATTCTAGATATAAAAAGTGTTACCTTTAAAACATAAACTTTATTTTTGAAATGCACTTTATGCTCTTAATTTTTAAATACATAATTACTGTAGCTCTGCTTTATCTAATACTTAGTTCCTTAAAATGATTATTGTAATTTAATAATATAGTATTATGTTACAGCCAGAGGGAAAAATGAATGGAAGAAACCCATGCAGATACTGAGTTTTCCTTGTGTGTGTGTGTGTGTGTGGTTATCCTTCTAGCTGTTCACAGAGTATGGCAGGCTGGCAATGGAGGAAACGTTTCTGAAGCCATTTCAGGTGAGTGGGTGTAAAATGTTGATAAATTCTTATAATTCTTTCCTGAAGACTATAACCAGGTATGTTAATTGACATGGTCATGTTTCTTTCTTTCTTTCTTTTTATTCAAGAAATGCAGTTTTGAATACCTGTTTAATGCTATTTGATTCAAAGGAGGAGACAGAAATGGGAAAGTAAAAATTTAACAAATTATGTTTTTAATGTGGAAATAAAAATATGAAGTAGGTATTTTGGTTCCTGCAAGAAATTTTCCCCCTGAACCCTACCTTAGAGATGTTGTAGAAACCAAATTGATGACTTTGTACTTTGTAAAACATAAAAGCTAAAAATAGACAAGACTCCTGGGATAATAGAAGGTAGTTCTAAGTCATGGCAAAACCTGGCCGATCACCAGAGACAGGATATTGGGTAAGGGCAAGTTTTTGGAAGGTGCCTGTTTCTTTACTATGCGCTGACCTATGTGAACCATTGCCTGCTCCATTGCACTGAGGATCAGAACAGCAACAAGCTGAGCCTCTGCTGGGGACTGCAGAAGAACATCAGGGCAATATCTGAGCTTGGACTGAGTGGTATAAGCAAACTGTCTGGCCCTTTAGTGTTCCTCCTGCCCTTACCCTCTTTATATACCAAGAACTGGTAGCATATCACCAAGTCAAATAACTCTTAAAAATAATACAGAGAACAGGTACAGATTTAAACACCAAAGAATATCTACCTGAAGCATGATGGCTTCAGCGTAGGCTTATTTGAGGGGGCCCTGGAATTCAGCCCCTCCCTGCAGATACACATCACCAACCAAGATGGATCATACCCTGAGGGGAATGAGAGCATACCAGGAAAGTGAACAACTGATAAAGGGCAAAGTAGAATTAATGACTCAGATGACAAGTAATTTAAAGTGAGCTGTACTAGTTATTTATTACTGCATGACAAATCACCCTAAAACTATGAACTTTTATTATCTCAAATATTTTTTGAGGGGCAGGAATCTGGAGTAGCTTAGCCTGGGTGCTTTTGGCTCACAATCTCTCATGAAGTTGTGCTCAAGATGTTGGCTAGGGAGACACGCTCTTAAGACTTGACTAGAGGGTCCACTTTCAAGCTCACTCACATGGCTGTTGGCAGGAGGCTTTAGTTTTCACCACATGGACCTTTCCTTTGGCTGCTCATAACAGGCTTCCCTCAGAACAAATGATCCTATCACCAGAGGAAGCAGCCAAGAGAGAGGCTGCAATCTTTCCTAACCCCATGCTAGAAGTGAAGACACCATCAGTTCTGCCAAATTCTGTTGGTCATATAGACCAACCCTGGTGTACTGTGAGAGGAGAAAAACAAAGGTGGGGAATACCAGGAGACAGGGATCTTGGGAGCTGTCTTGGAGGCAGACTAACAGATGGGCATATTAAATATTCTTAAAGAAATAAGGGATGAATGTCTTATGTTTCCAGTAATAGACTAGATAATTTCGATTGACCGTCTTCCTGACAATAATCAAAACAACTTGATAGAAAATTAAAAATTTGTTTGAATGAAAGAATATCAATAAGATGGTAAAAAATTGTTGAGATCTGAGGCAAGATGGGTGAAGGGATGAGTAGCATGTAAACCTAAGTCAAAAGAAAGCTAATGTACCTATATATCAAAATAAATAAATTTTAAGGAAAAAAATTACTAAAGATAAAAGGCTATTTATTAATAATATAGGAAAGAGCTGTGAGTAAACAAATTGGTAAATATGTAAACAAACATTATAAATGCAATAATAATTTCTAATTTATAGCAGTTAAAAAAGATAGAACCAAAATACTGGACAAAATAGCATGTAAGTTTTGGTCCTTGTATTAATCAGGAGGAGTATTAAAATTACCTAAACTTAAAAAATTATATGTGATCATCAAAAGTTTAAGGGTTACCACAAGAATAACAGAACTAGAGTATATTGCACCCAGAACAGTAGAGGGGGAAATGGTATTAGGAAAAAGCAAACAAACAGATAAAACAAATAAATATTGCAGTCATATCAAAGAGGACAAGAAGAAAGAAAAGAGAAATGAGGAAAAAGAAGAACAAAAAGAAAGCACAAAGCAAAGTGGTAAAGATAAGTCCAAATAGTCATGGTTTCAATAAGTACAAATAGATTTAAATCACCCATTAAAAGAGATGATCAGTTCCTATAAAAATGAAAAGTCCAGCTATGTGTTATTTATGAGAAACATTTAAAATGTAATAATGTGTTCATTTGAAAATGAAACTTTGGAAAAGAATATACCAGACACTAAGTGAAAAATTGAGTAGTTATATTAATGTGAGACTTCAAGTCACTAAGAATTACTTAGAATAAAAAAGTTTATAATGATAATAAGCTCACTTCACCTGGAAGATGTAAGAATTCCAAATTTGTATGTCAAATAGCCTCAAACTGTGTAAAGAAAAAAATTTGATAGACCCATAAGGGGAGACAGGTAAATTCATTCAAACACAGCTCTCCTAACTAATTATAGGTCAAGTGAACAAAAAATTGGTAAAGATAGAGAAGATATGAAATAGGGTTATCAAACTTGCTTTATTGGACATGCATAATATACTGTACCTAACAAAGAATACATTGCACTTAAGCACTCAGATGCATTAGCAAAAATTTATCACACACTAAGCTGCAAAGGAGGTCTCCACAAATTTCAAAGGATTGGATTCATACTGACTTCATTCTGTGACTATAGGATAATTTAGTTAAAAGTAAATAAGAAAGTGCTCATTTAAAAAAACATATTTTGGAAATTTAAATATTTACCTTTCAAAAATCATGGTTCAAGTCAAAATCATAATAAAAATTTGAAAATTCTAAGAACAGAATGATTTTTTAAAATGGTATATGTTGGAAATTAAATGCTATAGAGAAACTAGCACTTGGAGGAAAAAATACAGCCCTAAAAGTTTATATTAGAAAAGAAGAAAGGAAGAAAATTAGTGATATAAGCACAAGCCAAGAGAAAAAAACAACAGAAGAACCCTAAAGAAAATAAAAGAAAGACCATAGATAAAAGCCTCATGCTTCAAGATGAATTGATCTTAAAAACATAATGTGGAGTGAAAAAAACTAGTTGCTTCTCAAAGAGGCAGTATGATAGCATTTTTATACAGTTCAGAAATGAGCAAAACTGAACTAAAGAGCATATTGTTGAAGAACACATATACATATATTATACAGCTATACTGAAGCAAAATTTAGGATAGTGGTTACCACTGGAGAGAAATGAGGATGCATCAGGGAAGGACACAAAAGAACCTTCAATATTACTGATAACGTTCAATTATTTAGGTGGGTTTGTGGATTGACACGTGTTCATTTCATTAATGTACTTAATAACATACATATATGTTACATACGTTATTTTGTAGGTGTGATATCACAAAATTTTAAGATCTTTTAAAAAAAAATCAGTAGTATGTCTCAAAGCCGGCAATTACCAACTAGCAAACATTAAGTTTTTTAAAAGTATACCATTTACAAGTCCAGGACCGGATGGCTTCACCGGGGAATTCTACCAAACATACAAAGAAGAACTCATACCAGTCCTTCTCAAACTCTTCCAGACGATTGAAAAGGAGGGAATACTCCCAAACTCATTCTATGAAGCCACCATCACCCTGATACCAAAACCAGGCAAAGACACTATAAAAAAAGAGAATTATAGGCCAATATCACTGATGAACATAGACGCCAAAATCCTCACCAAAATTTTAGCAAATAGAATCCAACAACACATAAAAAAGATTATACATCATGACCAAGTGGGGTTCATCCCAGGGACACAAGGTTGGTTCAACATACCCAAATCAATCAATGTAATACATCACATCAACAAGAGAAAGGACAAAAACCACATGATCATCTCAATCGATGCAGAAAAAGCATTTGATAAAATTCAACACCCATTTATGATAAAAACTCTCGCCAAAGTGGGTATAGAGGGAACATATCTCAACATAATAAAAGCTATATATGACAAACCTACAGCCAGCATAGTACTCAACGGTGAAAAACTCAAAAGCTTCCCACTAAAATCTGGGACAAGACAAGGATGCCCACTATCACCACTCCTTTTCAACATAGTCCTGGAAGTCCTAGCCACAGCAGTCAGGCAAGAGAAAGAAATAAAAGGGATCCAAATTGGAAAAGAAGAGGTAAAAGTGTCATTATATGCTGATGACATGTTACTATATATAGAAAACCCTAAAAGGTCCACACAAAAGCTACTAGAGCTGATTGAAGAATTCAGCAAGGTAGCAGGTTACAAAATTAACGTTCAAAAATCAGTTGCATTTCTTTACACTAACGATAAATCAACAGAAAAAGAAAGTAAAGAAACAATCCCCTTTAAAATAGCACCCAAAGTAATAAAATATCTGGGAATAAATCTAACCAAGGAGGTGAAAGAATTATACACAGAAAACTATAAACCATTGATGAAGGAAATTAAAGAAGACTTTAAAAAATGGAAAGATATTCCATGCTCTTGGATTGGAAGAATCAATATTGTTAAAATGGTCACACTGCCCAAGGCAATCTACAGATTTAATGTAATCCCTATCCAATTACCCAGGACATATTTCACAGAACTAGAACAAATCATAATAAAATTTATATGGAACCATCAAAGACCTAGAATTGCCAAAGCATTACTGAAGAGAAAGAAAGAGGCTGGAGGAATAACTCTCCCAGACTTCAGACAATACTGTAGAGCTACAGTCATCAAGACAGCATGGTATTGGTACCAAAACAGACATACAGACCAATGGAACAGAATAGAGAGCCCAGAAATGAACCCACAAACTTTTGGTCAACTCATCTTCAACAAAGGAGGCAAGAATATACAATGGAATAAAGACAGTCTCTTCAGCAAATGGTGTTGGGAAAACTGGACAGCAGCATGTAAAACAATGCAGCTAGAACACTCCCTTACACCATATACAAAAATCAACTCAAAATGGATTAAAGACTTAAACATAAGACAAGATACAATAAACCTCCTAGAGGAAAACTTAGGCAAAACATTATCTGACATACATTTCAAAAATTTTCTCCTAGAAGAATTAAAAGCAAGAATGAACAAATGGGACCTAATGAAACTTACAAGCTTCTGCACAGCAAAGGAAACCAGAAGTAAAACAAGAAGAAAACCTACGGAATGGGAGAAAATTTTTGCAAGTGAAACCAACAGAGGCTTGATCTCCAGAATATATAAGCAGCTCATACGACTCAATAAGAAAAAAATAAACAACCCAATCCAAAAATGGGCAGAAGACCTAAACAAGCAATTCTCCAAGGAAGACATACAAATGATCAAAAAGCACATGAAAAAATGCTCAATATCACTAATTATCAGAGAAATGCAAATCAAAACTACAATGAGGTATCACCTCACACCAGTCAGAATGGCTGTCATTCAAAAATCCACAAATGACAAATGCTGGAGAGGCTGTGGAGAAAGGGGAACCCTCCTACACTGCTAGTGGGAATGCAGTTTGGTGCAGCCACTATGGAAAACTGTGGAGATTCCTCAAAAGACTAGGAATAGACTTACCATATGACCCTGGAATCCCACTCCTGGGCTTGTATCCAGAAGGAAATCTACTTCAGGATGACACCTGAACCCCAGTGTTCATAGCAGCACTATTTACAATAGCCAAAACATGGAAACAGCCTAAATGTCCATCAACAGGTGACTGGATAAAGAAGAGGTGGTATATTTATACAATGGAATACTACTCAGCCATAAAAACCGACAACATAATGCCATTTGCAGCAACATGGATGCTCCTGGAGAATGTCATTCTAAGTGAAGTAAGCCAGAAAGAGAAAGAAAAATACCATATGAGATCGCTCATATGTGGAATCTAAAAAAACAAAAACAAAAACAAACAAACAAACAAAAACAAAGCATAAATACAGGACAGAAATAGACTCACAGACAGAGAATACAGACTTGTGGTTACCAAGGGGGTGGAGGGTGGGAAGGGATAGACTGGATTTCAAAGTTGTAGAATAGATAAACAAGATTACACTGTATAGCACAGGGAAATATACACAAAATGTTATAACTCACAGAGAAAAAAATGTGACAAAGAGTATGTATATGTCCATGAATGACTGAAAAATTGTGCTGAACACTGGAATTTGACACAACATTGTAAAATGATTATAAATCAATAAAAAATGTTAAAAAAAGTATACCATTTACAATAGCAAAAAAAAAAAAAATCACTTTGATGGTTAACTACCAAAATCCAAAATATAAAGACCTTTATGGAGCAAATATTTTCAGAGCTTTATTAAAGATCAAGGAAAATTTATATAAAACAGAGTTATAATATGATTCCACATGGGTTGATTTAATGTTGTTGAGAATTTAATTCTCCCAAGTTAATCAGTATGCTCAGTGCAATTCCAATTAAAACTACAACAGGATTTTTTGAGAAATTCAACTCATTTTTCTATAACTTATGTGGAAAATTAAGTTCTCTTTTAAGTCAGTTTTTAAAAAGAAAATCCAAATTGGAGAATTGAATACATACTAGAAAACCACAGCAATGAAAATGGTATGATTCTGCACAGATAAAAGAAAAAAGCCCAGAGGAACTGAACAGAGTTCACATATATTCCCGTATAGATGGAAGCCTGGTATTCAGTAGAGGTCATATCAAAAAGTGGGAAATGGATGGACTAATAGGTAGGATTTGGAAAACTAATCTACTTTTTGAAGAAAAATTTGGATTTCTACTAAACAACACTATGGGAGTAATCTCCAATTGGATTAAGGAACTAAATGTGAAAGTTAAAACTATAAAGTTATTAGAATAAAATATTGGAGAATATCTTTCTGAACTGGGGCGAAGAAACACTTATTCACTAAGACTCCCCCCAAAAAAATGTGGTAAAAAATTGATGGGTGTTACTGTATCAAAATAGAGCACTTCCATTTATCAAAAAACTCTATGAGCAAAGTGAATGGATTGGCAGAAGATACTGACAATGTCAAGAGTCAACAAGGGATTAATATATAGAATATGGAAGGAAGTTTTTGCAAATAAGACTTGGATGCCCATCAAAAATAGGCAAAGGAACCGCTACAAGCCTATTAGAATGGCCAAATTTTCAGAGCACTGAAAACACCTAATGCTCCACAAGTAAGGATGTGGAACAACAAGAACTCTCATACATAGGAATGCAAAATGGTATAGCCACTTTGGAAGATAGTTTGGTGATTCCTTACAAAACTTAACATACTCATACCATACAATCGAATAATCGAGCTCTTTGGTATTTACCCAAGGGAGTTGAAAACTTATATTCACACAAAATCTACACACAGCTATTTGTAGCAGCTTTATACATAATTGCCAGAAATTGGAAGCAACCAAGATGTCCTTCAGTAGGTGAATGTATATATAAACTGTGGTATATCCAGATGGTGGAATATTATTCAGCACTAAAAAAGACATGAGCTGTCTGCCATGAAAAGACATGGAAAAACCTTAAATGCATATTACTAAACAAAAGCCAATCTGAAAAGGCTATACACTGTATGATTCCAATTATATGATATTCTGAAAGAGACAAATACATTCATAAAATATGGTGAAAAGCATACTCTAAAATATTTTGCAACATCCAAAGGCAATGAACCCAAAGTATATAGAGTAGCATGAATAGAGTGTTAAAATTTATATTGAATTAAGTAGGAAAAAAGTCTGAGATCTGTAACATGATACTATTTGTGATTATTTAAAACTCTCTACATATGCAAATTAATATATGTTAGAGTAGGTGTGGTTGAGAGTAGACAGTTGACTGGCAGTGAAGATCTGGGAAAAAATTTGATAAAGTAAAGCAAGAAAAGGACCTTTGCATGGAAAGATGCTGGTGTGTTGTGAGTGAAAGAGTATGAATCTCTCCTTTGAGGTCTGGAAAAGCAGATGGGGAGAGGAGGTAAGGTAGAATAAAACCAGCCCCTGCTTACAACCATCTATATGATTTACAATACCTATTAGACTCTGTTGTCTTTTTAAAAAATAATTTGTCAAGTTGATAGTTGAACTGTTGTATGGTAATTAGGCTATTTGCTTTGATTTTTCTCTTCTCTGAACTTGTTACCTCAGGACTTACTGTCATAGATTGGGTAACTCCATAGTAAATTCTGGAGAGGGATTTTAAGTCTCACCAGCAGGTGTCACTGCATCTTACACTTTGCTAGCTAAACTGAAACCAAGAGACCAAGTGCTCTGTTAAGTAGGTAGGTAGGCAGGTAGGTAGGTAGGTAGGTAGATAGATAAGCAGGCAAACAGAGTTACTGCCTTTGGTAAAAGACAAAAACAAAACAAAACAAAAACAACCCACAGTGAACTGAAAACAAGCTGCAGAAAAAACTTTAAGAGAGCATCACTTATTGGTAAACTGTTGGCATTATAAAATATCAGCGAAAAGAAAAATTTTGACTGAATGAGTCAACAGTGACTCCTAAACAAGTTTGGACTTGTAAATCTAAGTGTCTGGAATTGAAATGAGAAACTCAGTAAGTAGCATAAGTGGCTTCCAAAGCTATCTAGTAATATTTAAGATTAAAGCAACCAAATTCAAAACAAAAAATACTACACATCATGAAATTGAGATAAAATGCAAATATATTCATCTCAGAACAGCATTTAAGATAGCAAAATAATTCACACTGAAATTAGAAAAAGCATGGAGAGAAAAAATTCCAAATTAAAACAACTTTTAAATGAAAGTCTAGATCAATAAACTTTTTTTTTTTCCTGGTGGGTGGAGATAATCAGGTTTATTTATTTTTTAATGGAGATACTGGGGATTGAACCCAGGACCTCATGCATGCTAGGCATGCACCCTACCACTGAGCTTTACCCTCCCAACTAATTCAGTAAAATTTTTAACAGGTCACTCTTTCTGTCCTCTTCCTCTGTCTAAGAAGATAGCAGCTTTATTTATTTGGATAAAATTGTGGAGAGATTTTAAATATTGCCTGAGAAAATAAGGTGAGGGACCATGAAATTTTAAAAATAGTAATTTGTACTAAAAGTAAATTTAACAAGTTTAAAACAGAAGAATTCTTAACTCTGAAACAGTGAAGTTATAAATAATAAACAAGCTCTATCTCAGGCAGCAAAAGTGAGGGCAACTAGCCAATGAAACGAATAGCTGAATTAACAGGTTACTTTGATTCTTCAACCAAAAGTCAGTTTATACCAAGCAAACAAAATACCTGTCACTGTATTTTAAAACTATGTTTTTAAAAAGAGAACCAAAAGCTAAGTGAATTCAGCTTTAAAAAAGTTTTGAGGTGTAAAGTGAAGGCAGTGGTGTGCTGGTAAATGTTTACAACTAGCTGGGGAAGAGAGGTGATGGAGCTGATTTGTAGCATTTACTCATTTCTGTGGTGTAAACACTTTCACAATGGCCAGGTTCAAGCCACCAACATGATGTCACCTGACTTGTAAAATTTCTCAAATTTTAATAACTCTTCCTAGTGAGCCCATAGAGCCAATTCTGAACTATTTAATACACTCAAGAAGTGTAACCCGTATTAGGACATAGCATTCTCTAGGTGACATGACTTATTTTCTCACTTGTTTTGTTCACTATGGGCACTTGAATCTTAAGAATAATAATCCAGCAGGAGCAACCTCATCAGTAACTATTCTATAAATAACTAGGTTCTTTAGTTTCTCTACCATAGGTCTTCAAGAGGTTTGGTTGAGAATGAATACATTTCCATTAACTTAAACATGATGGTGTGGAATACCCAGGCATATCTGACAAGGACTTTAGATAATAATTTCCCATTTGCTTTAAGGACCTGGTGAAAATATCTCATCAGTTGGAGTAGGAGATTTGTCTCTACTTGGGTCTATGAATTTTTCTTCCTTGGTCATTTGGACCTGTACAAGGCACACCTGGCGTGACATACCTCTACTCTGAGATGATTACATCATTGGGTCAGAATCCTTATTACTAATGTAGGAATTTTTTAGATTGTTAGATATTATTTGAAGTTCTCTTTAAATGAACTGTTTCATTTATAGACTTTTTCAACCAAGCCAGACAGTCATCTTCTAATGCCCTATGCTACGTGGTTGACCACTAGTTACTTCTTACCCTGGGAAAGGCTCATTTTTCATTTGCATGGCTCTACAGCTTTCTCTCTGTGTGCTTTTCACTCATGTCCTCTTAATTCTGCTGGGCTGAGGTGGTGGAGAGGGTTTTTCACTTGTTCTATAATGTGGTGATAACAGTAAGTTTGCTGTTGGGCCTGCACTGAAAACAGATTCCCCAGTATGCTGGAACGTGAACTCTAAGAAGCCTCTGTGTTACACCATTAAATGTGCTCTTTGGCTGGAGCAATCCAGAAGTTTGCCATTTAACCATTTCATGTCCTCTTACTATATGGGCTACAAAGAAATGGAAACATCCCCCAATTTACTGAAGTATATTCTTGATATTCCCTTGAGCCAATTTTTTAGATGCCTGCATATCCCAGTGGCATTTCTGTATGGTAGGTATCTTTATAAGTCTACAAAAGCCTGTCTAATCTGTTTAAATACTAGCCACACTGTTCCTAAACCCTGGTCCCTTTATCCAGAGCCCTGAATATATCCAATTATTCCTGGACCTCTCTGCGGCATGGAGCCCTGAAATAGACTGGTGAGATTACTGGCAGTATTTAGGTTGTGTGGCTAACACAGAAGGGATGAGTGTTAATGAGATCTGCACCCTTGGTGACAGACACAGAGCAAGATTTTATATGCACCTAGATTAGAATTACCTGGTGAGCTTATTAGATTTCTGAGTTCTGTTGAATCAAATCCTTGCATTTGGGACCAGGGAATTGGAACTCTCCAGGTCATTCTTAAGCACATAACATTTGCAGACTGAATTAGCAACTGAGCACACCTGGCAGAGGGCATATGGTAGGGGAGGTTCTGGTAGCAAGAGATGGAATACCATTTCTATGTATATTTCTATGTACAGGTAGTTAGTAAATTAAGATTTGCCTGCAAGAGGAAGAAGGATAAACCCTGAAAAAATTTTCCTGCACATAAACTTGAATTCCCTTCTCTTAGAAGCCTTATTCTTGAGCATATGTTTTAAGATTAGTTATATTTATTCTCTTCTCTTTCATCTCCCCAGTATTAAGTACTCCACCTTCTAGATTAATTCATCACAGTTTTTATCCAGAGCATTTTCAGTAACCATTTTTATACACTTAAAGGCCCACCAACATCTTAGGCCTTAGAAATAGATTTGATTCACCACCTACACACACACAAATGATAAGTATGTGAGGTGATGGAGGTGTTCACTAACCTGATTGTGGTCATCTTTTCACAAAATATACATATATAGAATCATCACGTTGTGGACTTTAAATGTACACAATGTGTTAAATGACAGTTATATCTCAGTAAAACTGGAAAAAAAGATCTGAGTTCTCTTTGTGAGATTAGAGTGAAACTCAATTCTTCATGCTCCTTTCAGTGGAGACGTAATAGTGAGCAGGTCAGTCCATGCCAGTCTTAAGGTTAAACTGAAGTTTGCTAGAAAATAACAGTAGAGGAAGCATATGATAATGTACCTGTTACATTAGGAGAAACCTGTGTCTCACAATTTCCCATTCAAATTGGGCCTACATATGGAAAATTAGGAATTATTAATTATGTTTAAGGACTCTTTATTCCCATGATTTAAGAATGTTCATCTACAGAATAAAATTCTTTGATAGTGATTTCAGCTACTTTGAAACAAAACGTCATTTGTCAAGTATCTATGATGGCTGTAACTGCCAAGTCACACCAGAGAAATCCATGATTTCACTGAGAAAATGAGAGGCTGTTGTTTGGCTGCTTGGGCTGTAAATGAAAGGAGAAGATATGTTGGTAGTAGTGCTGAGGAGAAAGACAGCTGTCTGGGAAAGCTTCTTTATCCCATGTTCTGTCCAGAGAGCAATTTAAGTGATCTGAGAACTGTATGAATTAGAATAGAATATTCATCTGGACACAGAATGAGGTCAGTGGTACAGACCAGGATTCTCCCAACTGTCCACATTTAGGTACATGAAATGTCTAGAAGACCTACATAATAACAACAGTTTATCATTTTGTCCCAGGCACTGTGCCAAATATGTTTCTTAATGTGACTCAAATTAATGTTCATTATAGTAATTATAGACAAATTGGTCAAATTATGTGCTTATGAAAAGCATCTGGTTCCCCAAACAAGCAGAGGTTGAAACAGTGCTGTACAATCAATAATCTAACAGTCATTGATCCTGTATTATGGACTAAACAAAGTGGCACACAAATTGACAAGTCTGAGAATGTCCTCTTGAAAGTTTTGTAGAATACCCAAGGCAAAATTTGGCTAATTACTTTGGCATAAATTTGTTGCCAGTTTAACAGCCTCCAACCATAGTCTTTCAAGAGGGTATCTTGATTGGTCTGGAGGCTTAGGCCTGTGCCTCTATCTGTTCCTTATGGAACACTTCCTTATACTTTCAGCAACACAAGACAATTCAAGACAAAACAAAATACATGAGACAAGTCTTTGTATGAATTGTCAAACAAAGGAAGACAAAGCAAACTGCGAAATCACAAACAGATTAATGGCAAAAATATTTACTGAGTGGCATCCCTCAAAACCAAAAGTTCTAATAACCTTATGCAAAAATGAGGTATAATTATTTATCCAATGAATGTCCTTCCAAAACTAAAAGTTGAATTACCCAATACAAAGACTTAGAACTAATGATCCCAATGGGTCTTTATAACAAAAATCCTAGAATGACAAATTAATCAGGAATAAGAGCACAGTGAAACAAATCAGAACTCAGATCAGATAATTGTTGAGACAAATTCAACTGGAAGTAAATTTGAAGGACAAATGGAATTTGGGAACAAGGGACAAGGAGAATGCACATGTTAGTCTGAGTGTCATAGGGGATGCTGCCAAGTGAGCAAGTTCAAAACTATCTTGGTGGGACTTCCAGAATTGCCAAAGGATGACACCATCACTCAAAATCTGATACGAAAACCAAAGCTGAATTTATTACTTAATTAAATATAAGAGCTATGCTTGTGAGGCATAGTCTCATTGAGCAAACTAATGATTATATGTAGGATTTAAGGGCTTATTTGTTTTGGATTTGCATGGTTTCAGAGACAAGGATGGGTTGACATCAGTTTTTGAGTACTTTTTGTTTTATTATTTTTTTTAATACAGAAGCATGTTTTATATTGGTTGTAGAGATTAGAAATGGGTTGACATGAGCCTCAGTTAATTTTCTGGAGCGAGTCTTCTACTACTTAGCTGACTTTTAAAGAATGAAGCTGTCACTGGTTGGCTTTCAGTGGGCTGTTGATTGAAGTGAGTTGTTAATTAATTAGATGGGTTTAAAACAAGTTCTGTGTTTACTTATTACCTGAAACTGAAATTAGAACTGAAATTGACTGCTTAAACAGGTTAAAACCAATTCTTTACTGGCTGCATGGCCCTAGAACAGATTTTCCTGGGAGTTTGGGAGTATCTTCACATATTTATAATGGATGTGCACATAAATTTAGCATTATATTTCAAGTAACATTATTTCATGCCAGCTCTTTTATACTGACATAATCAACTCATGTATTGATATATTCCATATACTTGTTAATATTAATAGCTACATAATATATTATCATATTAATATGCCATAATTTGTATAGCCATTCCCAGTTGTTGAGCATTTGAATTTTTTTCCCATTTTTCACTATAACTCATAGTATTGCTATAACACTCCTTTTGAATAATTTCCTGAAGGATATAGTCTCCAAAGAGAAGTTAACAAAGGTTATAATGTTTTTTATGATTTAAAAAATAGGATCATTTGTAGGATCTGCACAGCATAGGTTCATCATTTGCCCCAGTTGCCTGACTGGCTTTAATTTATTTTTTAAAAGTTTTTATGACTTCAGATATTTTTATCTGAGTACATTAGGGTAATTTGTGTTCTTGATTTTTTTCATCTCTGCCTATACTTATGAACAAAACAAGATTCAGCAGTGGAAAAGTGGATGACTTTTGAAATAAGGACTTAGATTCATAGAATTCCATACAGGATAAATGTAAAGGATACAAATTATTTTGGGAGGGGATGGGGCCAGTGGGTATACTGTAGCTGGCTCCTCCACTTTGAGAGCTAACTAGTAAATATTTAGGAATTGTGTAAGCCAATTATTAAATCATTAGTAGCTTGAAATTAGCCATGGGGGCCTTATTTGCACCACAGAAGTTGTCAAATGCTACAAATCAAGGAATGTTTTCTTGGAGAACCAGTTTACACCAGCACATCGCTGGATGGGAGCATTAGGCGGGGAACTTGGAATCTGACACTATAGGTAGACAGAATATAGATTGCTAATTTAAGAAAATAAGACTTCATATTTGATCCTGTTCTACACATGGTCCTCATTATGTTGACTTGGGAAGATGCCCAGTGAAAAAGACTAAGACATGAAACTAAACTTTCCCAAGAAAAATGCAAAATACAGCCAAATCCACATACTTGGTTTCATTTATCCTGGTTTGATGAACCTCTATTTTGCAAAAGTTGCTTCTTAGCTGACCTCCATTTTCAAAATGCATGTTTTAGGCAGAAGTGTTCTTAATACAAATTATCATATTTTATTTTGACAAAAATATTGACAAGAATGGACATCTATCTAAAGATAGGAGACTATTTAAAGATAGTATATATGGATATTTTAAAATTCTCCTCTCCACAAGAATTTCTCCTCTCCCCACAAGAATCCACAGAAAACACACACACACACACACACACACACACACACACGAGAGAGAGAGAGAGAGAGAGAGGCTTCCACTGTAGTGAAACAAGAAATAGCCATGATGCAAACTAAGAAGTGTCCCTACTTAAGGAAAGATGTTCAGTCAAAGATTTTTATACCCAGCAAAATTGACTTTCACGTATAAAGGGCATAAACTGTTTTCAGCATATAAGAATGCAAAGGATGTTGTTCCTATGAGCCCTTAATGAGAAATCTAAAGAATAAGCTTCAGTTAAGCAAAGATGACATAGCTTCACCAAAGGAGAAATATACTGTGTGCTTCCTGATAAAATAACACTCTGCTTCTTATAGTCTTGCCAAAGAAATAAAACCAGAGCAAGTTTAAGCCTCTGTATCCAGCTGCAAGTTTGCAGGACATCCAGAGGACAAAAGAACATGTTGAAGTGCCCTGTGAATATATAGTCAGCAAGGTCCAGGTTACGGACCAAATTCTCCAGGTCAAATTCCCAGGTTCTTCAACAGATAAACTGTAAAGGGAAAATGGGGCTGAAAAAGGAACCTGTAGTTTAAAAGAGAATTAAAAGAGATATCAGTGAATTTTAACGGACAAGGCTAAAATATTCAGTTAGTAACCCAAAGATATAAACTCTAAGAACATTTAAAGATAGCTAATTTCATAAATATCATTCTTTTTTCTCAGCCTTCTACATTTTTTTCCAGAAACTAACATTTGAGGTATAACTTAATCTAACTTATAAAAGAATGCTTTAATGCCTCAGATTGTAAACTGTATGTTTTATACTTAACTTTGAGGCAGTGCAGCAGGAGTTTTGAAGTAAGTCCCAAGTTTAAATGCTAGCTCTTCCATACTGGCTGTGTGACTTTGGGCAAATTGCTTCATGTCAAATGGGGGTGGAAGTGATTTTTATGTATTTCTTTTTAAACAAATAGTAAATTATAACCTCTCTTGGAGCTGTTGCAGGAGTGCATGAAATACAATGTGTATAATTCCTGGTATTGTTGTTGGCTTATAATAGGCAGTCAATAAATGAAGGCTACTCTTACTTTGGTTTCAGTAGGTGTGGTGTGGGGCCCAAGAATTCGGTACTTTTAAAAGCCTCTCAAATGATTCTAATGGTTGTTCTAATTTGGGTAATGCAGTCCCTGATAAAATTCTTCAGGATGTGAGCAAATACTCAGCTTGAAGGATGTTTATCAATGCATTTCTTACAATACTAGAAAAACTGGAAAACATCTAAGAGAATGGCAAAATAAACTGTGGTCTATCCATGTATTAAAATATTATGTGGCCATTAAAATTAAAATCGAATAGCTCACGTAGTGTCATGTGTCAGGCACTGTCCAAAATACCATATATATATAGTCTCATTTAGTCGTCCTGTGAGATGGGTTCCATTATTACCTCTATTTGACAGATGAAGAAACTAAAAATGTACGTGACATTACAAATAACAAGTTAGGAAGCTGAAACATTTCTAAACTATTAATATTAAGAAACATTTTTATAATAAAAATTTGGCCTTGTTAGAGGAAAGACTGAATTAGCTGCCTAACAAAATATTTCAAAATTGTCATATGAAGAAGTGATCATAGTTATTTACAGCCAAAAACTAGGGGAAAATAGTATTACAAAAGTATGTTAGTTATTTTTCTGGATTTTTTTTTTGTATGTGTGTTTGTGGTATTTGTCAGTTTTTTTAAATTTGTTATTTGTTATTTTTCTCATTCTAAATAAATGCTATCTTTTAAGCCCTTTTCTTATTACGCCCTCCCCTGAACAGATTGTATAAGCTTCAGGCCCCACAAAACCTGGATCCTCACCCCTCTGCCTACCACATATGCATCATGAGAGCCCCGAAAGAGAGACTGGGACAAATGCAATATAGGAAAACTGCTTAGACAGATGATAGATGCAAATAATCTTCGTAAAAATCTTCCCCAAAACTAACAGAGGTGCCCTACACTGGCAGAGGGGCACTATGTAACTTTAATCAGTTTGGGGGCTGCTTTCTGTTCACATCTAATGGAAATGGGTAGGATGATCTCATAGGGGAGAGATTGCTCGGAAACAAAACTTTCAAAGTTTTGTTTTTCAGTTCCACTATGTGGCGTACACTATTCAGATGACAGTAATATCACTTAACTGGTTTGGAGAAAAAGCAGGGAGGCAATTTAGAGTCCCCTTAATCAATCCATTCTTCTTTGTTTCTTAGAGTCTGATATTTCTTGTTCGAGACTGGAGTTTCCCATATGAATTTTCATATGGATCTGATGGTGGCTCCAAATTCCTGGAAAAACGCCTCAAGGTTTGTTAGATATTTAGATGCATGAAATATCCCCAGTAGTAATCTAGAATTATTTTTGTTGAATGATTTGCTGAATACTCAGTAGCCACAATCTCATTTAACCTTCATAACATCTCTGTGAACAAACTAAGACTGATGTTTAATAAAATACTGTCGGTTACAATTTTAAATATTATCAATAATTATGGTACAGAAAAAACAATAGAAGAAAAAATAAATAAAGAACAAAAAATTATGACAGAAAAAGAGTTCTTTAGTAGATATCTGTAATATAATGATTTATTCCTTAAAGCTGAAACTTTTAATTTAAAGAATCAAATCAGTTCAAGATTGACAGTAAAAATAACTGGATTCATGTTTTAGTAGAGTTTTAAAGTCAATTTAACAGAAATATTTCATTTTGAAATTCCCGAAGTAAATCTTAGAACATTTTGGTAGTAGTTCACAGAAAGTGAAATTAGAAGGCTTTCCATTTTCTATGTCAGGATAGTTCAATATTGAATGAATTGCTTACACCGAACAGATATCGCCCAAAATACCTACTGAGTAATCAGGAAAAAAATGGAGATTAAAAAAAAAAGTTCCTTGATAATCAGAATCTTTAAGCTTACCTTTTTTGGTTTATTGTTATTTTTAGGGTAGTTTGTCTTTACTATTAACTGTCAAATATATGTTTAAAAAAAAAAAGGCAGGGGAAGCAATCTAGCTTATAAAAACACCCAACTATCCAGATGCCTTTCTAGAATTTAAATATGTACCTACCAGGTGACAAGAGGCTGTCTTGAGTATCTCCTAAAATAAGGTAAGAATGTCTTATGATCTATTCATGTCTCCCGTGAATACTTTGAATTAAAATTTGAATTTGTCAGAACTAGCTAGAGTAAAACTCCACTAATTTGTACTAAACAATGGGAAGGCTCACTGAGTTAGCAAGAATAGACATTTGTTAATCATAATAATAATGCCATATGTATACTATATGTAAGATATGGCTGTTTTCTTTCTTTAGTTTCAGCCCTGTCATGTCATTTTTTTATCATTGAGACCAGACAGACATAGCAAATACAAGATGCCACAGAATTCTTCTGGAGTTTGATTTATATTGAAAGTAGTTTAAACTTCAGAATGATTTACTGCAGGTCTCAGGGAACCAGCATGAAGAACTACAGAATGTTCGAAAACACATCCATTCCTGTTTCACCAAAATTTCCTGTTTTCTGCTACCTCATCCTGGCTTAAAAGTAGCTACCAATCCAAACTTTGATGGAAAACTGAAAGGTTTGTCTGTCTTTTAATGAATATGTTTATGTCACTTAGTCTGAGTACAAAAATGTCATTTTACGCACAGGGCTTGTGGCTGCTAGTTTAATTTATCAACTGATGTGAGGCCTGATGATTAGAAATTTTCAGGAGAGCTGGGAATCCTGGGCTTATGCTCAAGCACCTCCTTGGTGAACTGTGGGATTCTGTAGGTGCCGAACACATACACTGAGAAAATAGGCCAAATCCTGCATTCACCTGGGAGGCATTAACCTTCACGCCTTCTCAGAGGTTGCTACTCACCTCTATGCTCCTTAAAATCTTCCTGTTCAACTTTCCTTATTTGCATTTAAGAGGAAAAATACATGTCTATATTTTTGGAATGTTGTATTAAATTAATATAATTAGAGATAGAAATATTGCTTAGTACTGAAGTGAAGCACTTTAAAACCGCTGCTAAAAATTTAATTATAAATAATTTAGAAACTTCACTAATAATGAAATCCTCTTCTGAATGAGAACCAGTTTCAAAAAAAACAGAGTGTTTTTCAAATAGTATAAACTAATAGTATGTAATTATCTCTTGAACAGAGGTCTGACTAGCATTTTAAGATTCCAAAGCAACTCCATTTAGTTTTAAAAAAAGGGGGGTGGGGGTGGGGAGGAAGAACTTGGAGGCAGGGATCTGAGGAAGCAGAAACTAATCTTTCCTAATAGATAATCGCTAGTTCCTTAGATGTTTGCTTTGTAGTTAATACAAGGTAGTAGAAAGACATTTCTGATTTTTTCACTTGTAAGCCTAGTGTTAAGTCCATCACCAAGTTCAGACATTTGCTTAATTTACTGCAGCCTTTTTTGCCTTGTGCCAGGGGTAATGAGAGTGACATGACAAGCTTTTCAGCACAGATGTGCTCAAAGGGCTTTAAAATGGACAGCATAACTCGTATTCAGTTTTTATGGAACTGGCAAGTTTGAAAAGCAAACCTATTTTTTCCCCCTATATCCATGGCGTTTACTCTCTAGATAACCATATATTTAACTATAGCAGTTAATATCATAAACAGAATCCCAAATTTCTGAATCTTCAGCATAGTTTTTATACATGTTTTAAATTGTCTTTTCTTTACACAACAGAACAGATAGCCATAGGCACATGTTAATGCATGGATTATAGGACCCTATAATTCTACTGTCACTTCTGAATTCCAACCCACTAGTGAGCACACAGACTTCTTGATACCGTGCAATTACCTAATGGCTTCAATATGTTTTGAATAAATTCCATAAAGAGAGGGTTCCCACAAGGCCGTTCTTTCTTCTCTGTAGTTGGGGAGCCATAAATAGGCAGAGCAGGGCCAGGCCTTCAACAGCAGTCCTTTACTGGGACAAATTGTGCTTCCTTAGCAGCTCCAGTTAGACTTCAGACAGCATAGCCAAGCACCAGTGCAAGGTTATTATTTTTAAAAAGGTATTTCTAATGACTTGTCAGAGTCAGATAATCCTGAAAAAATGCCTTCCTTGGTTGGTTTACACAGCAGCACCACACTGGTGCATCTGCCCTGCGGGGTTCTTATGAAGCATGTATCGTCGTCAGTTATCATGACCGATGATGACTTTGGCCTAGCTCCTGAATTCCTAGCAAGGTTTTACTCTTGTGGCAGAAATTGTTGAAGAAGTGATAGAAACAGAACATCATCCTGAATAATCACCCACCCGCACATATTACTGAACACTTGCAGTGAGCCAAAGCTGACTAGCGTACCTCTGCAAGTTGATCTGAACTGGTCTGCAGATGTTCTGGGTTATGGATTTACTTGTGTTCCATTAATATTGTTAGCTAGAGCTCCCCACTTGTGTGTGACAGGAATATAATGTTCATATTTTCTGAATCCAAAATTGGACTACCTGGCATTGGTGAGAATAAAGTTAGACTATGGCTAATGCCATCTTCAGAACACATTTTTAATCCAAATGTGTGGTGCTGTGCTGGTTATTTTGATGATAATTACCACACTTGCTGGTGCATTAGATATGCAGGTGTATCTTACTCCATTACAGTTTTATAAGGAATTTTTTTTTGGAGGAGTAGAATTTAAGTCCATGTTTTGAAAGTGGTTTTATAAAGAAAGAGAAAGCTTTTTGTTTTATACAGATATTCAGGGATAATTCATATATTCTAGATACATAGTAATAGTCTACTAATGCTGAAAAAAAGCATAAAATCATAGAGCGAAAAAAGAAACCTATTAGCATCAGTGAATACAGATACATAGTAGGCAACAAAACACAACATAGGAACATAGTAACATAATATAAATACCAGTATTTAGAGAAAACTAAACTAAAACTAAACTAAACTAGTAACTAAAAAGCAGACCACAATAATAAATACATTTGAATAAACCTATAGTAATACAAAGCACAATTATCAGTAAAAATTGGTACAGTGCAAACAGAAAAATAAATTTGAACAAACTCCTCTACAAGTACTCATGAAACATGGACACAAATTTCAAAGCTGCACAAAACATGAAGTAAAACAAATCAGAAGGATTTCCAACATCATGCTCATACACGTCATAAAAGCAGCAAGCAAGGGGAGAGAAACATGAATTCCTATGTAAACTGGTATTTCAATATACGTTGGGGCTATAATAACAAGGAGGGAACGTGTAAACAAATCATAAGGTTTGACTATTTACCCTTAAGGCCTCAGAAATAACCAGTCCCAAAGCCTGAAAACTCAGTGACTCTTCTGAAATTCAGATTTAAAAAAAAATTATAGGAAGTTAAACAATAATTTTAAAAATTAGACTGTGTTCAAAAGATGTCTCTGAAGATACTTTCTGTGTTACTTTCCTAAATCTGTAATGTTAAGCTTGAACCTAACTCTGTAACGTGGGTTATGTGTCATCACATGCACCAAACACGGTAGGTCGGTAACTCAGACTGCCTCTAATCTGCTGGCTGCCAGGCCTCTGGTGCCTTTTCTTAACAGTGTTATTTTGTGTTGCTGAGTTTCACCACTGCAGACAGCATCAGCATCAGTGTCTTTTCGAACTTGAGTCCCACTTCCCACTCCCCACCGAGTTCCATACACTTTTCATAAGGTGGGCACACTAAACACAACTTTTAGATACATTTTCCCAAGGGAATACCTCCTATAAAATCGTAAATATCTGCCCTTTCCCCATTTAGGAGCCCATATTATATACATATACTTTTATATAAACCATGAACAAGACTTAAAGATATCAGAATACATGAAATGGTTATGTGAATGGGGTATAAAACATTTGTATAATGTATAATATCAAGAAAGCTATTTTATAAGTGAAAGACAAGATAAAAATGTAATTAGAGCAGAGACAAGAAAGACCAGCAATAGGAGTTTGGGCAAGGAGGATCGTTTAGCCTGAGAAAAGTGGGTTTCAGGAGTAATTTAGATGATGGGAAAGTGACAGCTTTATTCCTGGGGAAGAAATAGAGGAAGTCAAAGGATGAATAATTTTATTGTATGGCATGGAGGACTGGATAGGATTTTTAAAATAATGATGAATTTGCTTTTACTTGTAGAAATAGATGATGAATTCATCAAAAACTTGAAAATACTCATTCCTTGGCTACTTACTCCCGAGAACCTAGATATTAAAGAGATCAATGGGAACAAAATCACCTGCCGAGGTCTGGTGGAGTACTTCAAGGTATCACTCTCATTTCTAGAGCGTTTGTGAGTACTTGGGTTTGACATGTTTGGGAATGCAGTTCCTACCTGAAACAAAAAAAGAAAATTGTAGACTCTGTAATATGAGGTAAAGGTATTGAGGTCTATAAAAAATGATAAAAATATTATTAGACTCCCAAGAGGAGCTTGTGTTCTGAAAAAAATTTTTGAGGAAACTCCTTGAGGTAACTTTACTATCTTCTTTTATCGTGACAGAAATATATTTTGAAACATAAAGGTATCTAAGAGTTGGAAAAGTCTGTTTCCTTTTAGGGGGAGGAGGTATTTCCCAGGGTACATACCACATAGTCCTCAGTCATGACCTATACTGAATTTTAGCTTCATTCTGAAGATTTTCCCCAAGAGGCTATACTTTGCCTTCCTACTGGAGAACATTCTTCCACATTTCCTGCTCTCTGCACCAAAGGCCAATTTGAAGTGGAATCTATTTTAAATTTGCATTAACCTGTTTACCTCAGGTAGCCCCAAATACAATTCTTTCTTTTTTAACCAATGCACATATATAGCAGAGGATTTCAGTTACCAATCTATGTGTATTGATGCTCCAAAGACTGAAATATCAATTTTTTAAATTCACATGATCACAAAATATGATCATATGCCTCCTATGTGATTATTTACCTTCATCACTCTCAGCAATGAATGACATGTTATTTATTTATTTAAAATTTGAATCCTTGGCTGTGCACAAAACAGTGTGGAGAAGCTTAGAATTTAGTAGGAGATTCAGGGCCCTTGCACAGATATATTCCATAAAGCTTGTGGCAGCAGTAGGTACAAATTCCTGTGGGCAACTGAAAGAGTAATGTTACTCCTAGCAGAGGGATCTGAGAAAGTTTTAAAGAAGGTGACAGTGAGTTAAGCCTTTGAAAAGGGTAGGATTGGCAAGTGGAGATGTGTGAAAAGGGACTTGCAGGAAAAGGGAACAAAAACTAAGAGGGAATTAAAAGTAGAGAAAGAGATAACTGTTCCTGAAACTGTCAAGGCCTTTTTTAATTTATTTTTTTTAATTATCAAGACCTTAGACCTTAGAATACAATTTAACAGACTAGAGAAATATTGAATGGAATTACTTGAACATGAGTCTTTTTCTTATCTTTTTTTTTTTGTGGGTCAATATAAACCATTTATTTATTGAGTTATAGTCAGTTTACAATGTTGTGTCAATTTCCAGTGTAGAGCACAATTTTTCAGTTATACATGAACATACATATATTCATTGTCGCATTCTTTTTTGCTGTGAGCTACCACAAGATCTTGTATATATTTCCCTGTGCTATACATCTTTTTCTTTCTTTTTAAAATTTTTTTTTAGGCTTACATAAAGATCTATCAAGGCGAAGAATTACCACATCCCAAATCAATGTTACAGGTATTTATTCATCAAGAGGCATGATATTGTAAAAACATTGTCATGGAAGCTGCGCCAAAGATATGCTCCAATCTGGCTGTCAGAAATCACTAAATAATACTAGTGGGTGGAATGATTTACTGGAAGATTATTTTTCTAATAATTACCCATTTGTGTTCATCTAAACATTTTCACATACACGTACAGCAGCCTCATTTGTGCTGAAATATACTTTATACCAGAGTCTTCATTCTCTTTGAATTAAGTTTAGGAAACAGATTCATACTGTGATTTAGATTCACACATGTAACAGGAGGTAGAAAAGCAGGTCCAGGTTTTAAACAAGTGGACTCTACAAATAAACATTTAAAAAAGGTAAAACTCGATGTTTCTCATACTTATTTTTTAAATTTCTGTAAATTCTTAATGGTCCCTTTTTGTTATCAGTGGTACATTGTTCTATCAGTAGTAACCCTTCAAGTTGACATATTTTTATGCATATTATGTATGTAAAATGTACTACACATTGTTTCCCATGTGTTTGGATTTATAGATCCCCTTCCCATATTTGGTGACAGGCTTAAAAATATTTTTAAGAGGAATAATCTTCCAAATGAAAATTCATTTTAGAACCATGGTTTATTGAGTAAATTTCTATGTTTTATGCATTTTGAAATTTTAAATTACTAATTTTAAAAGATGTAGTGGAAACATTTCAACACTTTTCAAATTATTTGATGACCTTGGGTTCTTGCACATTTCTTACACATGATGCTCGTGTATGAGAACTGCTTGTGGAAGTTTAATAAACATGAATTCCATTTTACATCATATTTTGTACTTTGTCCAAAGGCCACAGCAGAAGCTAACAATTTAGCAGCCGTGGCAACTGCCAAGGATACATACAATAAAAAAATGGAGGAGGTAAGAGTTAAATAATATCTATTTCTTGTATATATATATATATTTTATTGAAGTATAGTCAGTTTACAATGTTGTGGCAGTTTCTGGTGTACAGCATAATGCTTCAGTCATACATGAATATACATACATTCATTTTCATATTCTTTTCCACCATAAGTTGCTAAAGATAATATTTTAAATGTTTTGCATAAAATCAGTATTTCTTCCATGAGCTCATTCTTCTTTCTTCCAAGTTACACTGTACACACATGCAAAGAGTGGCTTTGACTTACTCTCTCAGCCTATCTGTATCCCATTTCTTTTTATTACATTCTTAAAATATTTTAAAATAAACATGCCAAGAACATGATGTATGCACAATTCTAAATGTACTTTAAATGAGTTATCTCTCTTTATAACAGAGACACATTTTTTTAAAAATTCACTTTGTAGGGGTGGGGGGGGGTACGTTTCCCACTGTTTACAAGACCTAGTGGCTAAAATAACATACTGTCCTCTCTACATTCCACAATTCCAGTATTTCTATCTTAAATATAAAAACTTGTTAGCAAAAAAATAGACTTCGCAGGCCAGTATCTCTAAATACTGTATTTCCTCTTTTTAACATTCTGAATTAGGATGCATCTAATGATTATTGTTTACATCTACTAATGTGATAAGTTTTCTTTCACTATAAAGTGAAAATTATATCAAAATTGATCGAGTCTTAGAGTCGAGGGAAATATAGCATATGGAATGGTGTTTACAACATAATTAAAGGGATTTGGAATGAGAGTCTCCTTTATATCACTAAATCTCAAATAACCAAAGTGGTATGGGTAACAGATTTCTCTTGTAACTTTTGAAAAAGTTGAAAATGTGGTCTAAGAACATTTAATATGCTTCCATTTAGTCTCTTGAAGAAAGTACTCAATGGGTTCTATTCAAACAAAAATTAGTGAAACTGCCAAAGAAAATGTTTTTCACAATTTTATTTTAGAGCTGTATAGCATTGCTCATTGTTTTAAATTAAACTTCATCGGTCAAAATTATTCAGTGTAGTTAGAATAAATTTCCTACAGGAACTTGGATAAAAGTAGTTTTCTTAAATTTGGATTCATTCTATGAATGAACTCAGTTTGCAGTTCTCTTTGTATCCTGCCTTTTCATTTTGAGGAACTTGGATTAAGTCATGGGTATTCCTTCCTGTGTCTAAAAGAGAAGAAAAATTAAGAAAGACTTTATATAAGTCACCTATAAAGTACCAGTCCCACTTATAGTCATGCCTGATAGATGTGGAATGTGGAAAGATGTGGGTTGACAAAATATAATGCAGCCTCCCTCTCATTCTTGTGTTCTAACAAATTCAACTAGCTAAGTGAACATGTTTGACACTGTTGCCGATTTTACTCTCCACTTCATAAACAGTATTTTTCTACCTGATACAGATTTGTGGTGGTGATAAACCATTTCTGGCCCCTAATGACCTGCAGACCAAACATCTGGAGCTTAAGGAAGAATCTGTGAAGCTCTTCCGAGGCGTGAAGAAGATGGGTGGGGAGGAGTTTAGCCGGCGTTACCTGCAACAGTTGGAGAGTGAAATAGATGATCTTTACATCCAGTATATCAAGCACAATGATAGTAAAAATATCTTCCATGCGGCTCGTACCCCAGCCACACTGTTTGTTGTCATCTTTATCACATATGTGATTGCTGGTGTGACTGGATTCATCGGTTTGGACATCATAGCTAGCCTATGCAATATGATAATGGGACTGACCCTCATCACCCTGTGCACCTGGGCGTACATCCGATACTCCGGAGAATACCGAGAGCTGGGAGCTGTCATAGACCAAGTGGCTGCAGCCTTGTGGGACCAGGTAGGAAGACTTCTAATTCTTTTCAACTAAATGCAGCACACACTTGAATGCCATCTATGTACCAGACACTATGTTAGATGTTAGAAATAGGCAGATGAACATGACTTGGGCCCCAGTCTTCAAGAACTTTAGAATCTGTCAAGATGGTCAGACACAGACAACTAACTACATGTGAAGCCCTATACAACTATTTTCCAGTCAACATTTCAGTATTTTTCAAAAATATATAGACTGGGTAGTGTTTCTACTTTTTCTTATCCTAAAAGTTAAAGCTGTTAAAAGAAGTGAGAAAACAGTTTTTATTAACTGATGATTGTGACTCAATTATATGTTAACATTACTTCATACTTACAGCCTATCAGTTGACTGGCATTGGCTTTGTTAGAAGCATATATAAACCACTATTGTAAATCGTATCACTGTCTCTTTTAGTAAAACCCCTAAATGCATTATCTGATTATTTCAGACTGTCTCTATTTGAGCCATAGATTTGTACCAGGCCTAGTATGAGTCCAGGTCAACCTCTGGATCAGCTGCTTATGCGTCAGTTGTCCTTTATGGTCCAATTAAACAACCCAGGGAGTCAGAGTCACCATGGTCCATTGTTCAAATAATTGATATGGACAGGGGAGAAATTATAAACACATTTAGAATAATAATCAACTCACTGTATCATTCTGGAAGTGTCTTCAATTACTTCAGTAAAGTTTAGGGGAACTTTGTGAGGCGAAAATTGAGAATCCTCATAAAATTTTGGAGTTAAGACTTGTGACTATTTATGGTCTGCAGGTAGCAAGTAGTAACTACAATTCTCCCAGCGTTAAGAGTACACTTACACATACTCTTTAAAGTAAAACTGTAACTAATGGATATTCTGGGTCTCTTTGGAGAATCTAGTTGAGATAAATGGTAGCACTATGGGAAAAGAATGAATTAAAACTGGACCCTCTGAGCCAGTGCGTCAAACAGCCCCTTAGATGAAGAGGAGCTACTTGAGGTAAATCCCAAAGCTCTCCAAGAGTATGCTGCTGAAACCTATGAGGAATATACAACTGAGTTCTTCAGAAGATTCAGATTAAATATGTAATCTAAACTGAAAAAATCTGCAGGGGTATTTGTTCTTAAATGCTCACAAATGACTACTGTACATAAAATTGACTATCATAATGCTGTTAATGAAGCAGGATATATACTTCTCTTTTCTCCCTTTTAAACTGCCTTTGCCACAGGGAAGTACAAATGAGGTGAGTTACATTTTTTAAAATTAAGAACTATGTATTTGTAAACATTATGATATTCTTATTTTATAAACCAACTAGCCATTGAAGGATGTCTTAGTGTGGATTAAAAATCTTTGGTGATTACTGCTCCAATTTTACTTGTGAATTTTGGCCATGGTTCTAAAATACTTATTTTATTCCAGACATCCTGTGTGATTTGATCTGCATATGAAACTCAAGAATTTATTATCATGAATATTTTATGTTTTGTTTTCTGAATGTTTAGAAAATTTCAAAATTCTTAAGCTCCAACATCGTGCATTTTGCTTTACTGCAGAACGAAACAAGTACAGTTATGAATCTTGAGGAAAATTAACTGCTGGAGAGTAAATGGAGCTACAACCTTTAGAAGTTGTTTTTAACTTTGGCTTCTGAGTGAGTTCCCTATACCACTTTAAGCAGGTTCCAGGCCAGTATGCAGTGTAGCTTTCTTGGCATACCTTGACCTGACCTGTAAACTGGTGTTCATTCCTCCCACTGCACATGTGCAAAGCTCTGTGTCTGAGGAAAAATCTGTGCTTCATGAAGGAATCATTTGTTGCATAAGAAAAATTATCTTTGTGGAGTCTTTTGGTTGTTTTGCTCAGGAAGCAAAACTGATCTTCAGCAACTACAGAGACAGCACGTAATTCTTTCCTCAGTTTCTGCTATTATATATAACCGGATTATGTCCTCTAATACCAAGAATACATTTAATATTTACAAGTCAATATGGAATTATTTTATGTAAAATTTAGTAAAATGAATTCACTAAAAAAGTAGAAACAAATTTCAACTTTGTAAATCAAACTTTAAAAAAATCTAAGCTTTTAAGAGAACACAGATTAAATTTAATGTGTTAGAATCAAAATATAGTAGAACTAAGACATACCATGTTGCACCAAATATACATTTGTAGAATTGAAGATAGTACTATTCAGACTTAAGAATAATAGCCATACAGACTCAAAAAGATAAAAATGAATGGACTTTCCTGGGAATTGTTTACTATTAAAGGACATCAAAAGCTTTATCCAACTTTTAAAAATATTCAGACTTTTTAGACTCCAGAATTACATCAGATAAGCTGGTCTTAACTGAATGTCCATTATGTGAAAGTTAGAGGAAGTAATGAATCTTAGACTGATGAGGGAGGGAAAAAAGAACATACAAATATTTGTGGATACTTACACAAAGCAATATGTAAAAATTCCTATGATTCAGACACTGTTAACTGGTCACAAAGAGTATTCACACAGGTAGTTTTAATGAGGAAAGGCTTTCTGAGGTAACGTTTCTGAATAAGGTTTTGTAAGATATGAACTAATTAATGGAAACAAGGCAAGCGAGCAAATTCAGGGGATCCCAATGTGGCGGGGGACGGGCAAGAAACATGCTTATTTACATGACCATGTCAGGAAATAATGGAAAATAAAAGTGGTCTCATTCTTAGGAATGAGAAAATCAGGAAGCTCTGATAGGAAGTGGTCTAATTATGTATAATAGTTATTGGCAGTAAGAAGTTGTGAGCTCCTATAATTCCTCTAAACCTGATAATATTCACAATGTGGGTTTTCAGCACACTGGTGGGGCACAGTGGTTATGAAGCTCTGCTCCGAGTGTGAAAGGCAAAAGAAATGAAGATTGAGAATAGAATATTTACCACGAAGATAACCCACAAAAGTAGTAACATCAACACACTGGAGAGTTGAAAATACTTTTGAGGCCTAAGATATTAGTTATTAATGTATATCTTTTTAGTTGAAAGTTTTAATTTAGTTCCCAAATACATTTCATATGACAATCTTACATAAATGTTCCAGAACACATGGGCATTATCCAGTTTTACTTATCACTGGTTGGCTAAGGCTTAAAGCAGAGATGCGTGAGGGGACCTGCTGGGAGGGCCTAGGTGTCTTCCCCAGGCTCAGGCTCGGGCTCAGGCTGACTGAGGCCAACCCGAGGTCTTGGTGGCACAGCTGCAGAGACAGCCTCTGTCTCTGATTGATGATATAAGGATTCCAGATTTAGCATGCTAAATTTTATATGGTACCATAAACTAGTGTATCTGTGTATTTAATGTTTTATAATCTTGATTCTTGTATTTCTAGGCTTTATATAAGCTTTACAGTGCTGCAGCAACCCATAGACATCTGTATCATCAAGCTTTTCCTGCACCAAAGTCAGAATCTACTGAACAATCAGAAAAGAAGAAAACCTAATCAAATTTTTAAAAATACAGGTGCATGACCGAATTGTCAGTTAAATATTGTTTTATGTCTCCATGCAAACATTCAAAAGTGCTTCCATCAGAACAGAGTAAAATACCAAGCACCTCTGAAGATTGCAAAATGGTTTTAGTTCTTTTACTTCAGTGTTTAATAAGCAGATGTATGTATGCATGGTTATATCATTTTGTTAACATGTACAGTTTCCTGATTTTTGTCTTTAAATATGCTGTTATGATTTAAAGTATTTGTCTATTTATGATAACAGTACATGTGTTCTGCTTGAACTTACTAAATTCTGCTACCAGGTTATAGTTAAACCATGTAGTAATATTACTCCACATTTGGATATGCTCATTTAATTTCTACAGAAGAATTTTTAAATTATTTCACAGTCACCTGTTAAAGCATAGCATCGTAACTCAATAGGCTTGATTCAATCTATAGCATTTTACATATATCATTAGCTCATATTTTAGAAGACATTTAAGAGAGCTTTTCAGTTGCTTTATCAAAAACTATATATTGCTTCTTTTATATTATGATTTAATATAGAATATAAACCTCTTGATCAAAAATGCACAAAAATCACTTTGTATATGTATTTGAGTTTCACTGCATTGTATATTTTTTCATTTGGTACACAAAGAAATGTATTCATCATAGGTTTATTCTTTTAACATGTGAACTATTATTAAAGTTTACTCTGGTTCCTAAGATTAAAAACAACTGAATTTGGAAATGTTTGAGAGGTATTGATAAAGAATGATTGAAGATTTCTCTTTTTCAAATTCAAAATGCCTTTTTAAAAACGTTGACACCATTACAAATTCAGCTTTCCATTTTAAGAAATGTATGCTAATCTCTTTTAGGTACATTCCAGTTCTTTTACATCAGTGATTCTATATTGTATTTCCAATTTCCACTAAAATTTGTAGTGGAATTTCAAGGAACATACTTTTTAAAGAGAGAAAAAAAGTGTGGTAATGAAAAAAGGAAGGTAATGCCTCTTATCTGGGTGCTCTATAACAGTAATTTCTAACTTTCTTAGAAACGGCTAAGCCTTAAATGGTACTATTAAGTAAGGAGTAGACAATGACCAGGATAGAAGAGTGTGTGAGGGTTCTTAAGATATATAAACTCACATATTAGAAAAGTCTGATCAAATGCCCTGCAAAATAAATTCTCCCACTGATAAAATTCCACTAACCTATTTTCATTTTTCAATACCCCTTTCATTATACTGCTTCCTTTGCCTATGGGCCTTCTGAATGGAAAAACAGTATTTATAGCACTATGCATAAAACATGGACTCAAACACAACACATTTAGTTTCCACAAAAATATATTTAATAAGCTTGTTATATAAAATCAAACATGTAACATTTTCAACATTTTACCAATAATTCAAACTCAATGGTATCTAACTGGGAGTGCTTTGTATTTTGGAAGGTTACCTAAACTAAAAATTTATTTACATATTTACAACACATCTAAATATAACTGAATAGCTATTTCAATAAGTGTTGAAATTCACAGAATTCTAGAGATTTATAGGCTAGACGTGCCATAAATTTCCTGCAATCAAATATACTGTGCTAATTATGAACAATGTCTTAGTAACTATTAAGCCAAAAGGAAAAAAACTGGAAGGGAAATACTGGGTTTTAAAGTTCTGTGACAAACTCTTAGAAGATAAAAGATATGTAAGATCAATTTAATGACCAAGATTTCTTAATGAATCCCTGATTGTCATTTTTGGCAGCTCAATCCAGTCTGTTAGGATGGCAACGTGCTATGCTGTTGGGAACCCTCCGCTGTCTCATCAGAACCATGCTACTAAATGCCATAAGAGCCCTGGCCCACAGTGAGGAAGTAATGTTAGCAACTTTTGAGTGCTGTACATAACTTTCCCACACAGGCTAAGGCCTTATGCCTAAATTTATTCCTGAAAGATTACAGGCCCTTCACCCTTTCATACCAAAAAATACTTTTCTCAACATGTTTTAAAAGGGTTCTTTACATTTGGAGGGGGGAAGAACCCCACACATTATATATAAAAATTTATCACAATAAAGGTCCCAAATACCATCTTATGTTTTGAACTACACGATGGTAGTATTTAAACCATCCAATTTCAGACAGTATTCCACACTAAAGCAGTAAACATCTTTTTTTAAATACTGCATAGATTATCTCTCTGTTTTTTAAAGAAAGGTACTGCTACTGGAAGAGTTTACCAACTGATCACTTCCCATTTAGTATCTGGTTAAATGACATTTCTTGCTGCATTTGTCTCCATCGAGAATATTCAAAGTAGTTTCCAAACATACAGCATTTAGAAATGTTTGCCATGCTGGCTCTTAAAATGATAAACTCATTTTTTTCTCAATAAAAGAATATTTTTAAAAATAAAATATATGTAAAATTAGAATTTTATAATTTCAAAAAAGCAAGCTGCCTTTATTAACCAAAGTACTTGTTTGCAGTTTTTCATCTGTGAAGATATTTTAAAGCCCTTATAAAACTTAAATTTTATTTTTAAAAATTTAACTTAAAAATTCTTGCCATGTTGCTGAGCATACCACTGCTGTCTCTGCTTGCGATTTTCCAACTCTGTGAGAAGAGCCTGTCTGTAGGCTTCATACATTTTAACAATCTGTTCCAGTTCTTTCATGAAAAGCAACTTTAGCATTCCCTGGTATGTATCCAGGTCAGCCAGCTGGAAGAGTTCCCACTTCAGAATGTGGTCATATCTGTTTTAAAACACAATCAGACATATGTTCACAACACATACATAAATATGAACTTATAGCAATAAACTGGTCTATTTTTATAAATATGAATTTTATTATAACTAAGTAAACTATAAACTGTAATTAAAAATAACTGAGCTATTAACTGCTAGTTAAATACACTATTTTTTAGGGAGAGAAGAAAACTGCTAATGTTACTTCATTTCAATTTAAGTTAAAAAAATACCCATTTCTGTTCATCTTAAGTATCAGTTATTCTAATATTAACAGGTAGACAATAATGAACACATATTTTAAACCACTGTGGTTCTATAATTTCTGAAGAACACATTTCAAATTATTCGTAAGTTCATCCAAAGTTAACTGTCAGGAACTTAAGAATACTTTAGATGACACTGTTTCTACAAAGAACAATACACAAAAATGGGCAAGATCATTTGTGTCACTAGTGTTGATGAAGCTTTTTGAGGCATGCTGTTCACTACAGCAAACAAGGAAATAAATAGAGGAATGAAAAGGAACCATCATTTGTGGGCTGAATTTTCCTGAGGTTGAGTATACAATATTAAAAACAAACAGAAAAACTCAAGTAGAAAGGGAAGAATAAGCTCTTTTCAAAATGAGAGAATAAGTAGACTGTAGAAGACTCCACAATGTAGGGATGGACTCACGTAAGATTATATTTATAGACATTTCAGAAGGCATTTAATCCTTCTTCAATGGTAAGCAGATCACATACTGACACGGAAGTATGCAACAAACTACTAAAGCAGTAATTTACAATTCACATTGAAAGAGACCTAAAGACAGCACTCTAATCCAATCTTCTCACTTTTTTGATGAAACCTAAAAAGGCTATATACATATCTCTTGCAAAATTGTTTAGTGACTAAAAGATCAGAAAGGCAGAGAACTAATGGACCAAGGTGCAGCAGAGTAATAGTGTTGAATGTTAATAACTACTAAGATTAGAGAAAAAAAACTAGAACTAGAGCAAGGCATATACTTACATAATTTTAAAGCTATACTTCTCAAATCATATTACGGAGCAGACATAATAGGAAGACCTTTCATTGTAAACTCCAGTAAATTTATTCTTTTTTTAAGATACATGTAATATTTTATTTTATTTTACATTTTTTTATTGAGTTCTAGTCATTTTACAATGTTGTGTCAAATTCCAGTGTAGAGCACAATTTTTCAGTTACACATGAACATACATATATTCATTGTCACATTTATTTTTCGCTGTGAGCTACCACAAGATCTTGTATATATATTTCCCTGTGCTATACAGTATACGGTAAATTTATTCTTAATAATCATTTATAACATTTCCTACCCAATGATCCTTTGCTTGGTAATTCATTTAATGTCTTACCTGCCTCCTTAGTGCAGTAGGCTGCGTGTCAGTCTCATTTGCATTTACTGTCTTATTCCAAAATCATCTTTTTTTAAAAAGGTTTTATTTTTAATAAAAAGAAACAGTACACAAATACAGAGAAGCCAGTATGAGCCACATACTGTGCCTGGCACGTCCACATATATTCCTGTACAACTTGGGTATGTGTACCAGGAATATCAGAAGCATGTTACATAAAATCACAAGGTAAACATATTTCGTTGGATCCCAAATTTACCAATTTAATGAGCATTGCAAATTTACTAACAGATATACTTGGTAGAAAGCTTTATATTCTCTTTAGTTGTTAACTCCAACTACTTGCCAACATAAATTGGAGAAATATTACCAGAAATACTTAATAAGCCTCTATGAAGCCTCTATGAAGAAACAGTTGCAAGGTGTTTCCTAGAAACTCTGCCCTTCATGTACCTTAAAATTTTACTTGTTTGAAACAAATTCATAATTCCTAACAAAAAACTTTAATCTTTCTGAGTCTGAATTTCATAGCTAAGGGACATTTCAGCAATGTCTACTGATTCAAGTTGCTTAAATTTATGCCAGGTGAACTGTAAGAACATTAAAGCTTATGTATCATCTATATACTTTCTAGCAAGGAAAAAGGAGAAAAATAAATATAGTAATATTAGTAAATGTCACACCTGTCTTTAAGACATGAGTATCATTCTATATAAGCATTCAAGTTTTTTTTAAAAAGGAAAAAAAAAAGCTTCAGACAGTTTTCTGACTCCCAATCACAGCATTTAGCATTAAGAATAGGATTTTGGGTAGAAGTAACAAAATCAGAGTAATTAGTAAAAATACTTTGAGAAGAAGAAAAAGCATTCTGGGGGTAGGTACAGCTCAGTCGTGGAGCCCATGCTTAGCATGCATGAGGTCCTGGGTTCAATCCTCAGTACCTCCATTAAAAAAAAAAAAACACCATTTAAAAGAAAGAAGAAAAAGCATTCTAAAGAAGAGCACAGACGAGAAAAGTATGCCATGAGCCAATTTCCATTCCAAATTCTTGCCCCTGCAGTTTCTATATAGTTACTGCCTTCTGCCTATGCCTGCCTTTTTTTTTTTTTTTTACGAGAAGTATGTCATTCTCATTTTTCTCTTCTTAAGGAGTCAAATAATCTGCTTCAGTTTAACTTTTAGTCACTATACTCTAAATATACAGGGAAATCATTCAGAAAATAGGCTATAAACTACTCCAGTAACCTTTTCTTATAGTATCTCTTTTACTGTTTTTCCTAGGGTAGTATTCAAACAGTACTTGTAAATAACCCATATAAGCAAACAGCAATTGCTGTAATGCTACCAAAAATCATGTTCACACTCCAGTGGATGCTACCTTCAGGAGCCAAAAGTGCTGCTATTCCCAGCCCCGGGTATCATAACATAGCCCAAGTTCCTTGTGCCTGCCTTATGTAAAAGCATGCCCACTCTTCCTTTCCTCCTACAGCCAGAAGTGAGTCAATGGTGATAACACAGGATCACCAAGACACAGGAATAAAATAGAGTCAGTACCACAATGCTATTGGGGACTGGTGTTGGTGGCGGGGGCGGGGGGGGGGGGGAGGGTGAGGAATACTGGAAAGTAAATAGTTCCTAATGGTCTTTTTCCTGTTAAAGATTAAATCTTACAATTTTATCCTATAGTTCAGTTTGACTAAAGTTATATGATATATTAGGCTCTGTGAGCAAACTTAGAGCTATAACTTTACTAAAATTAATAAATAAAAATTTAGAATATTATCTGTTCTAAGGTAGTTCTGGAAGTATATGCAAAAATTATTTTGGTTAAGTTACTGCTAGAGATAGAATCAAAGCATTTTAGGAAGTTAGAAGATATTGACTGTTTATTAAACAAAAGGAAGAAACAAGCTAGTTTTTTGGCTAAAATCTCTTTTTTCTCCATTATCTAATTCACAGATAACAGCTCACCTTTCATTGACAGAACAATATTAATCATTTCCATCCTCTTTAGAGACAAAGATTTAGGATCAGCTAAAAAGTATCAGGTTTTAGACCTCTTGTTTTAAGCAGTAAAGAAGTACTTGCTCTCTTCTTACTGGCCCATTCTGGGAGAGTTCTGATCTATTTGAAAAAAAACTTAAGTTGCTAGTTTCCTGAAGTTTTATAGCTAGCTCATAGAACCAGAGTGGAAAGGGACTATAATCTTTGGGAATCATTTCTTTTCATAAGAAGCAAAGAATTCCATTTAAGTACTATCTTTTTCCCCAAAAAGGAAAGCTTTTTATGTTATTTCTTTCTAACAATGGTCATAAAATAGAAATAACATAAAGTGGAAAGAATAACCCTCCTCAATCTTATCAACTCCCTAAAATAACAAAGGTTAACAGTTAAGCACATATTCTTCCAGACTTAAAGAAAATATAAATACATGCACATATTATATATGACTTAGGATCAGCATATGAAACAAAGGCTATACACAGTAGTAGGTCAAGTGGTATCAGGAATGAGAGAAGAGGAAAAAAGGAGAAGTCCATCTGCTATCATTCCTCATCCCATTCCTATACTATATGGGTATTATCAGATACAGAGGCTTCTGTAGGTTAGCTCAAATACCAAACTGTGCTTAATTTCTATGGATAAATGTGTTATGTAATTTCAAATAAACTAAAACCAAACTTTTGACAAGCACTGTTTATACCAGGGAATAATATCTATAATTAAAACCTTTGAAAAAAATTACACTGACAAGGCTTAAATTTGACTCAGGAAAAAAAAAACTGATGCTTTGAGACCACAACCCTCAAATATCATCTTCTCTCACTGCATCAGGCCACAACTATGAATTTACAGACTGAGAAGATCAGAGGGAATGTAAGAGGATATTTATGCTGGCTAAAAATTAACAAATAATTCACAGTAAATGACCAATAATGTTATAAGATTTAAATATTTCATTCTAAATTCACTGTACAATCATCTTAAACTTTCTAAAACTCTTCTTCAGGCTATTTTATGCTGATAATTTTGGGTATTGAAATACAAAAGGAATATTAAGACTAAGGCTACAAAGTTTCAGCTTATATAGTTGTTAATAGTACTATACATGCAACTATTATGTATAAAATGCCTAGCAAAGTGCCAGGAATTTAATAGATACTCAGTTAGTGATTATTATTATTAAATAAGAAAGTAGTAATGACAAAGGTTAACGGCATGAACTTTGAAGTTAGAGGTGAAAGTTTAAAATCTACCATTTTAAAATCAACACGCAATAGTTGTGTGATCTTAGCAGAGACAAAGCTTTTTTCACCTGTAAAATAGGTTTGGGGAAGAGTATATGAGATAACACACCTAAAAGTTGAGCATAGGAAGCACTGGATTATCAATAACTATTTGCTTTCAAACACCCCCTTTTCTGAAATCACAGCACTTTGTATTACTACTGTCACTAATCCTTATCACATTGGGTTATTGATCTGAGTAACTACTTCTGTTTCCCAGAAAAGAGAAGCTCTCTGAGGCAAATTTCATTTATTCATGATTACATTCTAAGAACAGTGCATACTATGGCACCCAATAAATATTCTCAATGAGCCTAGCACACTCATCAGCATCTTTAAAAACTAACCCATGTATTTTTCTCTTTAGTGCAGTCTTCCTTGCTCACTCATATTAATAAGAAACCATTACTGAGGACTTACCCAAATCAGCCACTGTGCCATTTGCTTTAAAATGAATGGTCACTTTGAAGCCTCACCATACTGAGTAAGGGAGGTTAGATTATTATCCCCTGTGTTTCAGTAGAGGAAAAACACTTAGAACGAAGTTCAAGAACTTACCCAATGTCATTCAGTAAGTAGGTGACGGAGACAGAAATCATACTCAGTTTCCTTCCTGAGTGACCTTAACCACAATTCTGTATCTTTACCCCCCCAAATAATAACAATCACTTACTAAGCTCTCTCAGTGGGCAAGACAACCTCAAAAGTAGGTATTATTACTATATCCAATTTTCATAAGACAAAACTATAGATTAAGCACCCTGCCGAGGGTAACACAGCTGAAGTGTCAGTAACCACAGATCACCTCATCCCAGAACTTGCGCACATACTATTTCCTTAACACCCTTGTGTCCTGCTTTGTTTCACCTCTGTGCCTAGGACTTACTTGGGTCCTTTCTTTTATCACACAAGGTATTGTATCACTTATTTACAAGTTATTGAGAATGTACGTCCTTTACCGTATCCCTATAATAGCACAGGTCTGCACACAAAGAAAGTAGAGATTCAATAAACGTAGAACTTCTATTTCTAATCAATGACTTTCAAACTTTATAAGCTGTAATATCCTTTCTTTAAATATTATTTAAAAGCCAAATATTATTAAGAGAAAAAACATCATGCTGTGGGGGTTAAGCAGCCCAGACTCCATTCAGCCCTCCACTCACCCTTCAACAAAGCTTTGTGCTGTAAATTCACTTACTTCACAGGGGCTCGAGCATAAACCTGAAGCCAGTCAGGAATTTCTGCAGTATGATATGGATTTGCAGGTACCAGAAGGGACTGATTTCTTTCAGTTTGCTGTGGCTGGTATGTGACAGGAGGAGGTTGATCATACCGAGGTACACTAAAAAGAAAGAATCAACATTCCTTAGCATAAAGGCCCTAAATCAAACAAGAAACTATAAGAACAACAACATTTAAGCATTTTTTAATGTGCCTCTTGCCCAAACTTCTACTACCTAAAAAATGTAGATATGCCTTTTTTTTTTTAACCATACTATAGAGGAAGTAAAATTCACCTTCTCTTGGAAACTTGTAGGTCATTAGTGATGGATATAAAACCAACCCTAAACCTTAACATATTCTATAAAAAAAAAAGTCAGAATTAAGTTACAATCTTTATATAGAAGCTTAAAACTAGAATCATAAATTTCAGTAATAATTAGTAATTAGCTGCAAATTTTTCTACCTCCTTTAGGCTGAAAAAGGGGTTTGGAATAGGTACTACAGTAGGATGAGTACTGTGTTTGAAATACCCACTGTACTATTATTTCCTTTCTGCTTTTACCACCTAAAGACAGCATATGGGAGTCAGAGCTGATTAGAATCTGTTTTAAATGAGAAACTTAAAAAAAAAAAACATGCTTTTAATTAATTCTAATGGCCTGTATATGCTGAGGGAAGGAGAGAGCAGCAAGCTGGTGTGGAGGCTATTATATGGGAAAATGCTAAAGGAAAGCACTGAACCACTGGAAGGTTAAAGACTGAATTCTGAGAGACCATAATGGCCTATTCCAGACTTGGAGACAAACTGGAAGAGCCTGCCTCCAAACATAAATATTTATGTGTATATCAGAAAAGGTCATTTCAATACTAAACTAGGACTAAAGTTAAATGTTGGATTAGACTGTGGCTAGCAATTTAAAGATCAATGTGCAAATGGCACTAAATTTTATCTTCAACTCAGCAAAGTGAAATATTCCTTGACAGTACAGCTGGGAGGTAGGAAAGAACTGAGGTTTGAAGTCAGATATACTTAGGGGGTTGGGGGGTTTAATCTTAGTTTGGCCACTTACAAATTGTATGAATATAGGCGAAACTGCTTCACTTCTCTAAGCCTCAGTCTCCTTATTTGTAAAACTTGAATAAATTCATACCAAAGATGACTGTCAAGGATTAAATGACCTAATATATGTCAAGAGTTCTGTATAAAGATTAGCATAATATAGACAATCAAATAGCTATTTATTAATACTACCTATCTGAGGTTAAGGAAGGTGTTTATTCTTTCCTTTTTTAAAAGTCTACACAGTTATGGAGAGAAGCAAATTAACTAATTGTGAAAATGCTTTGTAAACTATAAAAATTCTGTAATAATATAAGATTAACGATGATAAGAAAACTAAGCTCAATATACACTCTCAAATTTAGTTCTACAAACCAGAAAGCCTCTGCCACCCAGTGATAGCAAACTATAACTGCATTTCTTTTCTTCTCTTTTTTTGCATTTCTATCATTTATTCATTCAACAAACATCTATCTGTGTGCTTGTCTCTGTGCTGGGTGCTGGGGACACAGCAGGAATAAGTGGCCCTTGGGTGGGGATTGTGATCAGGTGGGAGGGAAGCTATAAATTATCTCCATGTTCCAGGCCTAAAAATAGAAGCCAGGGACAGCAGCAGCCTGCTTGAGATGGTAAGGAGAGTATGCAAAGGGGCTAGAGCCCAACACAGGCAGAGTGGGTGATTTGGTTCTTCTGAAGGGATGAAAAATTTAGTTGTTCAATAAACACTGAGTGCCACTACATGGAATCACTGTAAAAAACTGCTTTTCAAAGTTGAATAAATAAATCCAAATATGTAAAATGATTAAAACAGCACAATGACAAAGTTTAGTTTTCTGGGTGATATTAAAATTATTTTCATAATGATTTTAATGGTTCTAAATAATGCACATCTGCTATAATCAAATATCTGTATGATGTGAGATGATACGAAGCAACACCTATCAACATGCTGATGATACCCTACCCATTTTTAATCTTATGTCTCAGTTCTTGAGAACTCAAATGCAGTAAACTGGAAACATTTGCAATTTCATTACTAGACTAACACTAACTTTTTATGTACTTTGAAATCCAGTGTGTATTTTACATGTATAACACATCTCAATTTGGATTAATCACATTTCAAGGGCTCTATAGCTATATGTGACAACTGGCTATAAAATTCCTAGGGCTCAAAGTCTGGCTATAAATGAGATGTAATGATAAGCCCAGCATCAATCAGAATAGTCCAAAAGATCACTGGCTGCATTTATCAAAAGATCTGAGATGTTCTGTGCAGTTCCAATTTTCACTTTCTTGCCTGGCAATAGTAGGAAACAACATAAAATATTTATAAATTGAATAAAAACAGCAAGATGTTACAATGCAAAAATATATTCTGATACATGAGAAGGCAGGTCTGTTATTTTTTTATGAGTTCAAAATCTATCATTAGATAATCTCAAAACAAAAAGTTAAAATAAATTGATACTCTACCTAGGGGCACAGGGATGCCTATATTGAGCCTTCTTATTTGTGTGATCTACATAATAGGTTCCAAATTCTGATGACTCAACTCGCTCCCATCCAGGAGGAAGTCCTTCTCGCTCAAGAGGATGGCTCCAGTGAGTTGTATTTGTGTTGTGATCTATATAATATTTTCTCCCTCTCATTGTCCAGTCCACAGACCAGCCAAGAGGAAGGGGTAAATCTTCAGAACCATGGTTAGTTAAATTTCCTAAAGATGTAGCAGCAACTCTCCCAATACCTGAGAAGGAAAAGAGAAGAAATAAAACAATTATTCACAGCTAAAAAATATGCCATCTGAGAAAGTTATAAAAGTAATTCCCAAATATACTCTTCTGTTAAAAGTCACAATTTTATCATTAAAAATAAAAATTTTCACAAAACTAGCCAGTATTAACTATTACTTAATTACAGAAGAAGGGAGGAACTAGACTTCCTCTTTGATAGTGGCACAATTTACAATAGCCAATACATGGAAGCAACCCAAGTGCTCACAAATAGATGACTGGCTAAAGAAGATGTGGTGTGTGTATATGTTTGTATACACACACACACACACCCCGAAATATTACTCAGCCATAAAAAAAAAGAATGAAATATTGCCATTTGGAGCAACATGGATGAACCTAGAGACTATTATGCTTAGTGAAATAAGTCAGAGAAAGACAAATACTATATGATATCATTTATCTGGGGAATCTAAAAAATAATACAAAACAATCTATATATGAAACAGAAACAGACTTATGACATAGAAAACAAACTTATGGCTACCAAAAGGGGAGAAGAAGTAAGAGTATGAGTATGAGATTAACAGACAGACACAAATTATTATACATAAAATAGATAGGCAACATGGATTTACTGTAAGCACAGGGAATTATAACCAATATCTTATAATAACCTATAATGAAATATAATCTGCACAAAACCCAAATCACTATGCTGTACACCTGAAACTTATACAATATTGTAAATCAATTATAGTTCAATAAAAAAAAAAGGAAGGAGAGATATAGCTAAGCTGGTAGAGTGCATGCTTAGCATGCATGAGATCCTGGGTTCAATCCCCAGTACCTCCAAAAAATAAATAAATAAATAAACCTAATTACCCCCCTCCACACACACACACAATCTTAAAAAAAAGTATATATATATGTTCATACATACATGAATCACTTTGCTGTATATCTGAAACTAACACTGTAAATTGACTACACTTCAATAAAAAATAAGAATTAAAAATATAAAGTGGACAAGAAAAAATAAACTAAAAAAAGGAAAAAAAATTTTTAAAAAGAAGGTATAATCCCTCAATCTTATTTATTTTTATATATATATACACACACATATATATAAAACTACCAAATGGAACTGGGCTAGAAGAACAATAAGGAAAGAAGTGGAAAAATAAGAACAGAGCACTGTGAAAAATTACATATCCCAAAACACTATCTTGAAATAATTTTTCCTTTTCCCTACACAACCCCCTAACCTCTCTGGCAAAGACAAGAGCCAATTTTAAATAACTAGCTAGAAATATCCAAATTATTCAATAATGTGTAATAAGAACAGCACAACACCAGTTCTATAAGAAAAATTAAAGAGGCAAAAAGGTACAAAACTCATTAAAAAGAACATTCAGAAAAATGTTGTCCCAAAGCAGAGAAAAAAGTGAAATATTCTGCCACTGTCATAAATTAAAAGAGTAAAAAGATTGAAGCAACAACTCCCTGAAGGAAGACCATAAGGAAAAAAATGCAAGAATCCAAAACACAGATGTAAAGACTATAGACATAAAAGGTATGCTCAAGAAAGAAACAACAATGAAGACAAAAACTAGAAGAACACGCAGTGTTTGTTATAGTGGAGAAACCTGGCAAATCTTAACCAATTGCTGAAGGTTAACAGCACCAATAACGTCATATAGAGATCATATATCTCTTTTATAAAGTATGATGAAAACACTTCACCTCTGTGGTATTCTTTTCATAAACCAATAAGCCAAGTCTAATCATAAGAAAAACATCAAAGTCCCAGTTGAGGGACAGTCTACAAAATATCTGACAAGTATTCCTTATAACTGTCAAAGTCATGAAGAATTAAAGACTAAGGAATTGTCATCAACCAAAGAACACTAAGGAGATATGACAACTGAATGCAATGTGGTACTCTGCACTGGATCCTGAAACAGAGAATGAACATTAATGAAATAACTGGTAAAATCTAAATAAAGCTTGGTGTTTAATTTTTTTTTAATCCCTGAGTTCATAAATATACTAAAAATAAAAACTCATTGGTTACCTTTGGAGGTGGCTAGGGTACCAATTCATTATTCTGAAAAAATAATAAATAAAAGGAAAAAGCTAGCATTTATCCTGTCTTACATGAACAATAATTTAAAAAGTAAAGGTCTTCATTATAGAATTTCAACTAATAAATAAATAAACAACAAAATTAGAGTATCACTATTTGCAACACCTAATGAAATACTGGATCTAGCCAATAATCATTAACGGCTTTCAAATCAATAGGTAAAAAGTTGACGGAGAACATCATGATGGATGAATTCGGATGACATCTTATTCCATGATCAATTTTAACATCACAAAAAGAGAAATCAGTCATTATGTGTCTCTGGAACTGATGCAATAGAATGTACGCAACACCACCTATGAAGAACTCTGGCAGAAAAGAAAATGCAAGAAAGAAAACAAAATCATTCTTGCTCAGTACCCTTTAGGAAGAAAGGCATACATTTCTAAAACATACGGTGACTATGAAACAAAACAAAGCTAACAGGCCTTGGCTTCTGTCACCTGCAACTGAACGTTTATTTAATAAGGGTAGCTTAAGCAACTTCAGTACTTAAAGAGAAAATATTTAAACAGAAAAAAAATAAGCCAGTGTGCTAAAGACATGCACATAGTAAAACACTAAAATCACATTGTATAAGCATGCAATGGCTTTATACTTTCTCATACTTTCATCACTAAAAATGTTGTAGTTCTAGCCATAGCCAAGAATAGCAATTTTTTTTAAAATTATAGTCAATTGAATGTACTCAAATTGAGTTATTAATAAGAACCATAACATTTCGGCCTGACAAGAGGTCTGCCTGGGAATACATAAATAGATTTCTAAATGCAGCATTAAAAACAAAAAACTATTACAGTAATTTAAAATTGTACAGGCCTAGGAGTATTAAAGTCTGTGGTAATTTCATTCATCTGCTTAGAAAATTCAAATTTCCATGTACTGAACTTGCCTCAATCTAGAAACACAGGTACTTTTACATTTAAACAATAGTAGGTACCTAACACCAGATTTTAAACCATGGTAAACTTGAAATTCATATTTAGAGCAAACACAAAGACCTCTCTATAAGTGTAAAATCTCTTGTATTCAGCAACTAAACCTTGACAAGTTGATAAGGGAGCCATAAAGTTCACAAAGTTCCAAACAGACTCACTGGCTTTACCAACACCATGTGAGACCATGATTCCTAACCTTTTTAGGCACAGATAAAGTATTACTTTGTCTCTCCACCAAGCTTTCAGTAGATATGCCTCCAAAGAACTTAATCTCATACAACTAGGCAGATATCTACAAAATCTGCACTTACAGACAAGCTCAAAAATTCTAATTTCCTACCGTTGTAGTCGCTGGAGAATAAATGGAATCTGGAACTCCAATGAAGGCTATAAGCTCCAGGGTAACAGACACTAAACATTACAGTACATGTTATAATCGAGATGTTGATAAAGAGATAAAAGTATTTAACCAAGTCAAATGCCTTTTTCCCTCCTCTCCAAAATTTAATTACAAATAAAGTTGTACCCCTAAAGATTATTAACACTTCCTCCAAAGAAGATTCTGGTTCACAAAATACTTATTTATACGTTTCCTGGAATAAACACAACTCCAATATTTTTTTGTAAAGCCTGGAACATTTTAATTTGATTTTTATAACTTGACTTCTTTAGCTGTCTTTAAAAATGAGTTACAAGTTTGTTACTTAAAATTGTACAGAACTAAATTATTAGGACAAACAAAGGAATTCAATTTGCCTTTAGTATTCCAACTAAAGATTTCCTGTTAGCAGCAGAATTCCTTCCTTTGGCACATACAGTAAGTGCCTGACTGGTATGTAGGCCAAAATGTTAAAGGTCAAATTTCACAGCTAAATGTAGAACTTGCTAGGCCCTAAGAACTTTTAAGATATTATACAACTTTTTTTGTACTTCTGCCAAATACAATGAGATGAAATTAACCCTAGAGATAGGGTATTTCCTAAAAGTCTAACTAATAACTAATTAGCAGGAATACTACTCTCAAATCATACAAAAACTATTTTCTTCCATACTTTTTTATTCTTATTACATTAGTAAGAGCAATCAAAATTTAAACCTCGTGAAAACAGATCTGTCCATAGAACATCCTTACTCTCCCACAAATTTACTTTCTCCTTTCCATTCATTCAATTCCTTAAACTCTCTCCAGCATAAATCTTGAATATATAATAAGTTTCAAACCTTTTCAAGATGAATTCAAGAAATTTCCAGCTATTGTTTCACACTCAGATTTTTTTCCTTTCTGGAAAAAACAGCTGTTAGGCTTTTCTGTTTGGTTAATAATTGGTTGTTAATCCTTTCCTGCCACTTAAGAGACTCCTGCAAAGAAGTACTGTTTTTTTCTGAAAGGTAAAAGCATCCTTACTGCCCTGATATAAATTAATGTTAAGTGAAATTTATCAAGCATCTATCACTGCCATAATAAATGCAAATCTTTTTTTGAATGACATTCTTTAATCTGAGTAAGTATCCAATTAACTTGTATTTTGTTTATTTCTAAATTGTGATTGGAAAAAAAATAAAAAAATAAATTGTGATTGGAAAGTTGTTTAAAATGTGTCATTAAAATTACAAAAACTACGTTAGATTGCATAAGTAGGTTCCCAAGAGAGGATCAGTAGAAATTCAGTTTTTACAGCATTTCCTCCATGATATTTTGCAAATCAGAATTTTAAAACAAGATTTTAACTTGGTATCATTAATTCTTCATACTTCAAGCATGAAAGTGTCATGAACTATCAGTGATGTTTGCAACATAAATATACATGGGAAAGGAAGTGTGAAGAACAACAATCTGTATTAACAGCAGATTGTTATAAGCTATCCCTCAGCTACCAAAAGTGTCTTAAGACTCCAGACTTGAAATCTGTGGATCCATTCACTTATTCAACCATTTTTTTAGGAGCACCTCCTACACAGCCAGGGGCTTTGCTAATCTTATCTGATTCTTCTCTTTCCCTCATCCCTCAATCCCCAATGGGGTGAAGGCCCATCAAGGCAGATGTGTCCCACTTCTCCCCTTTCCAAATGTCCCCAGTCTAGGTCAGGTCCTCATTAACATTTAAAATATTAACCACTAAATGGTGCAAGAAAATTATGGATAATTGACACTACTCATAAACAGTATATAACATTAAGAACTCATTCAAGTAAAAAAGCAGGGATATGAAACTGTATAGAGTATAATCACAATAATGTAAAAAAAAGAGTATCATTGAAAAAGATGAAAGAAATAACTAAATACAAGGAATCTCTATTATAATGAGTACTTTAACTTTTCTGCATTCTGCAAATTTCCTATAATAAGTAGATATTACTCTAAAAATATATAAAAGTGAACTTTATTTTAAAAACTTACTATTTTGATTGGATAGCAAATTATTTCTGAGGTTTAAAACTACACATTAGAAATAGCCAAAATAAACACTGAAGTATGCAACTGTCTAATCCTTTTAATCTAGTTCTTTAAAAACGAAAAAGGCACCCACCTGTTTTCATTACAGCATTTCTATATGCCTACAAAACCGTTCTTCAATGTCCCAATGAGATTTGAATGTCAGCTTTCACAAAGTAAGCTACTCTTGCCAACTATTCCACACTACTCTTCAATTTTCAAAACTTCAGTGATTTATTTCCTCCCAAAACTGTAATTAAGTCTCATTTTTCCTTCAAAAGTATCATAGATTTGCCCTTTCTCTCCTCTACCACTGATACCTGCAGTCCCCTTTTTCTCTAGTAATCTATCCTAAGTACAACTAGTAAACTAATCTTTAAATACTGCTTTCATAAAATGAAATTCTTGTCCTTTTGAAATCTGCAATGGCTTCTGCTTGACTCAAGTCTAAATCCTACAGCCTGCTGGAGCACCACTAATCTCCATTCCACCTTACAACTTATATCTTCTAACTAGGTAGAACTACACAGTTCCTTGGATTTATGTCACGTCTACTGTTTTCACAGGGTTATTCCTGATTTTCCACCTAATGTCCTTCCTATATCCCCTGTTATCTAAAGTCCAAGCTCAAAGCACACAGTTCAGTTCCTACCTTTCCAAGAACCATTCTTTAAGTATTCTAGCCTACCCTGATCTCTCTCTTCTGACTTCCTATTGCACTTACAGTCAGTGCCACAAAGTGTAACAACTAACTGTTCTGTGATCATTTTGTATATATTGGTTTGTTCTCTTAAATACGGTATCAGAAGGCAGATACTAAGAGGGTCAGGGAAAACGTTAGACCCACATAAATGGTTAATACTAAATAAATGAAACGTTTTCTACGCTCAGAACACTCATACTCCAAACTGTTTTGTTTTTTTGGTTTTTTGGTTTTTTTGGTGGAAGGAGGTAATTCTGCTTATTTACTGATTTATTCTTGAGGAGGTACTGGGGATTGAACCCAGGACCTCATGCACGCTAAGCATGTGTTCTACCACTTGAACGTATACCCTCCCCCAACAAACTGTTTTTAAGTCACCTTATTTGCTTCAGTTTATCCAGGGTAACATAGTACTTTAGGAATAATGGAGAATTGTTCATTTCTCCTAGCTCTTCTGTTTCTTGTCCAATTATCCCCAACTAAGCAAATGCAGAAATTAGATTTTATAAATTACATGGAAAATATTTTTGCCCATTCCAAAAAGAAAAACAAAAGGACATGCTTAACACAACAATTAACCATTTGACAAAAATGTCTTTTTGACCAACTAGGGAAATAATTATTTAACTACAAAACAGTTCTGTGAAGAGAAACACAGAAGGTTCTAGCTAAGTATCGATGCAGCTGCCATGGTATTGCCCACCATGCCCCTTCTTCCTATTTGCCTTTCCTTTTGTGGGTTTCAGTCTAGTTTCTCTGAAACCCTAACCTTCCCATTCTACCAAATCTAAACCAAGATTCAGTCCGACTGTAGACATTAAATTCTCAAGGTTTTCAAGGTTCACAGTGTTACACAGTCTACATAGCCTTCAGATAAGTACCAAGTTTTTATAAAATAAGTTGATTAAATGAGTTAATGGACACAAAATTCTTTCCCTCAGTGTAGGTTAATTTGCAAGGTGGTTTAGCAAGTATGGCAAAATGGAGAAGTAGTTCTCTAGGAGTATCTACTGGCTTCCCAAGAAAATTCAGAAAAGAACACCTTTTCAATGAAGTGTTAGTATGTCCAAACACAAAATAATGTAATATTTATAATTTTAACTTACCTGAAGCATGCCTCCCCTGATTCTGTGGCATTCTTTGGAAGACATCATGGTTATATTCATAATATCTATAGTCTTCGTGTGTGCGATCCCCAAGTGGGCGCCTCCTCTGACCATCAAAATAATTATCTGAATAATAATATCGGGAACCAGAATCTCCATTTTCAACAGCAAAACTAACTTCTGTTAAAAATGACTGAGAAGAGCCATATTCCCTAGGGACATCTGCTAGACTCCTGGCAAGATAAGAAGGTGCAGATAATCTATTGCTTTCTCTTCTCATTATTTCATGAGGTGTTCTTTGAATTGGAGTTCTAAGGAAACTCTGGTTTCTTGAAACTATTCCATCTCCAGAAGCTGAAAAGGCATTAGAGCTTGAATCTGGAAGACAGATATCAGTTCGTCTTGGAATTGTCGGACCGTGCCGGATAAATGAAGGCATGAGATCTGTAATGAAAGAATAAAATGATTAGTAAGTAATACACTTTTCAGAAATTGGTCATTTACATCTATCACCCCAAAATGAAAAATTTCAATGGACTTAGGAAAACACAATTTAAATTTTAGGATATTATTTGGGTATTTTAAAATTTAGACTGACATCTTCCCACTCAAATGAATTTATAATTTGTATGAATGTGTTATGTGTAAGCTCTGCCAAAATCAAATATTCTGCATATTACCACATATAATATGAGGAAATGTCAATAAGCTTAGCTATGAAATAAATATTAATGAAATACTCATGAATAAATGTGTAAAAATACTAAACAATCTAACAAATGGATACACAATTTATCGGCATAATTTAACATTACAATTTGTTTTGTTGATTTTACTTCATTTTCAAAATTCCCTAAGTCCTTCTTCAAGCAAACACAATTAAAAAAAAAAAAAACAGAACCCAATGCTATTCCCAAACATGCAAAGGTAGACTCCTTTAAAAAGATTTTTTAAATTATCAATCTGGTCTTCCTACTCTTGAAATTATGCAGCACTAGTACAGTAATTAAGAGCTGGAAAAGCTAAAAATTTAAGTATAAAAATTAAAAAATAAAAATGTCTCATTTCAAAGATGCACACAAATGTTGAATCAGTTCAAAAACACACCAAGCCTGAAACTGTGGCTCCTTTCAGAACAATTATAATTCAAAGCAGAAGATAACGGAAGAACAATGGCTTTAAGTAAACAGTACTTCTGAATACAGAACTTAAACAGTTTAGGCATTCCTGGTTAGAAAGCAAATAACTTCAAAACATGAAGAAAACTGGACTTGGAGACCGTTTTACTAGTTCATTAAGTAAACACTTTCAGAGAGCACTCATATTAGTAAGCATCAAAGTTAACTCTAGACAAAAACTTAATATCCCAATAAACAAGGCTCAACATTTGATTTAGAGTGGTGGGAATAGCTCAGTGGCAGAGCGCAGGCTTAGCACGCAGGAGGTCCTGGGTTCAATCCCCAGCAGCTCCACTTAAAAAAACCACCACCACCACACACGTATTTGATGAAACTAAAACAGAAACAAAATACTATATCAAAAGTTATTTGCTTAAAGGTGTGGCAAACATATTTAACGATTTCAAGTAATGTTCAATAAATTTTATTTGCAGCAAACTGTAAGCTATCATAAAATTAGCCAAAATCAAAAGAGAAGGTGCAACTGAAAATTAAACTGTTAAAAAAAAAAGTTTAAAAATCAAGTTCAAGATTACTGGGATACCCATCCGATCTGTTCTGTTCTTTAAGAAAGCACTGCAAATACAAGGATAAATCTGGAAGGTTGATGACGTAGTTACAATGGAAAAACATGCTCTCCCCCCCTTTTTGTGTGATTTTGGACAAACATTACTAGGAACCTCTATGACAAGCTTTCCCAATTACAATATGAGGTAATGCTTAAGTCACAAGGTTACTACGAGCTTCCAAAAAGGAAACTTACACAAAGGGCCCAGCATGCAGTATGAGCACCAAAAAATTAGCTCCTTACCTCACAAGCAAGAATTAAAAATTCAAAAGATTCAGCTGGAAAATTAGAGTCAGAAACTTAAAATGAACAGAAGAAAAGTGCCGGAGTGGGGTAAGAAAAAAAAGCATTCTGTTAAAGTTTTAAAAAACAAACAAACACACTTTTTGGTAATTTCCCGGAAATATGAAAAAACTATTTTGAGTACTCTGCCTTTTTGGAGTCGGGGGGGGGGGCGGGGGGTTATTTGAAGCAATTCTCACAAACATAGCCAAATACTTATACTTTTTGCTCTTCTACCCTGAGATCTACGATTGATGAGGCTTTGGGTAGCGGCTACAATAGCGACAATCAGCTTTCACCTCATCCAAGAACATCCAGTAGCTGGGCTAAGGAATTCTACCGAAGAGTTCGCACAACTTCCAGCACCGGCGAGTGACAACCACAATGTTTGCAAACACAAGGCAAATCTCGACGTAACTGGAAGAGGAAAAAGTACGCCCCAGTCTAATCACTTTAGTTCCTATAGCATCAGGGGATCAGCAATTTAAGCGTTTCCTAAAGAGCCTCTTTCTCCCAGTAATCAAAACTAATAAAGGGACGGGGAAGTCTGTGCTTATTTGGGGACAGGGGTGCGGGAGTGGACTAATCTAAGTTTCTTACTCTTTGTCAGCTTTCAAAGAACGAACACCCTTCGGCGTAATGAAATTAAAAAAAAAAAAACAGTATTTCACAGAAACCAAAAGGAGTAAGAAGGCGCGAGGAGCAGCGCTCGCCCGGGTCCCCGCAGCCCGTGGCCGCCCCGGCCAGGTGTGGGCGCGCCCCTCCCGACACTCACTCCGCAGCAGAGGCGACGTCTCCTTCTTCACGTACTTCCCCTGCACCTCGGCCGGCTTGGACACTTCGTTTTTCGTTTTCTTTCGGGACAGCATCCTTGTCCACGAGGCTCCAGGCCACGCCAAGCAGCCTCCCTAGGGCTCCGTGCCAGACGCCGGGTGTCCCGGCCGCCACCTCCGCCGGCGCCGCCGCCTCCTTCCCTCCCGAGCCTTCGCCGCCGCCGCCTCTCCGCAGCCCGGGGTCGCCCACAGAGACTGCCGCATGTTCGGGGCGCTATGCGCGCCGGCCGCCGCTCGATCGCTTGTCAGTTCCTTCCCGGAAGTCTGCCCGCTCCGCGACGTCTCCCCAAGACTCGGAGATGAGAGGCCAGGGACGCCCGGCCAGGGCCATGGTCGGCCGCGGGCCGCCTAGTAACCGCTACTGCCGCCGCCGCCGCCTCCGCCGCCGCCTACGTCCCGTAAACTTTCCCCGCGGCCGCTGGGAATTCTGGGAAACTCGACGCTGCGCGAGCGCCTTCGCCCCTCCCCCTCCCCAGTCCGCGGCGCGGCTCGGGCTGCGGTATGACGGTCTGCGCCCTCAGCTAACGGCCTGGTTCCGCTGTCTTCCCGAGGAACGGCGGCCGCCTTCACTCCCCGTCAGCGAGAGGCAGTCCCGCGGACACGAGAGGACGAAGAACGAAGCCCACCGGACTGAGCCCTGGAGGCCCTCGCGCGCTCCTGCGGTGGAGCCTCCTCTACCCACAGATTTTTCTCTCAGGACCGGGACGGAGCCGGTAACGCCCCCTGAGACAGATGCATTCGCTCCTCGTGCACCAGAGAGGACATCCCTCTTGGAGCGTTTTGGGTTGGTAAATTTAGGTCCGAGATAACGCAGACTGCCCGCAAGCGTTGAAGGAATACCACCCTTAGGCTAGTGCCGCACCCAAAAAATCTAGATGACTCTTAAATTGAAAACTTTAATCCATCCGATACTAATGAAACAAGTATAAATCTGTAGTCTCCTGAGTGACAGGGAGTGTATCTTTCTGATAAAGGAAAAAGCCAAAATGGAGTTTTTACTATGGTTTATTGAAGATAAATTTCATATTAATATATTTTTATTTAATCATCGGTATCCTTGTTATACTTACTAGTCACATTATTTCCTCTTGGAGTTGTCGATGGAAACCATTAATCTGTAATAGGAATAGGAAAGAGTTTTATTTGTGCCAAACGGGGAACTGTAAGCCAGGAAGACAGCCTCTCAGATAACTGAGGAAATGGTCAGTGTAGTTCTGTATCTTGTCAGAACAAAGAACATTAAACAAGTCAGGGATACATTCCTTTAAGATTAAAAAAAAAGAAAAAAATAGATCAGCATAGAATACAGAGTCAGTATGGCCTTGACACCTGGGAAGGGAGTCTTACCATTGAAGGAGTACCAGCATTTCCCAGGAAGGGAGGCATTTAATTTTTATTTCTAACACAAACATTCTTTACTTCTGGTCAGTGAGCCTTTGTCTTTAATAATTAAAGCAGATGTACAATGTATGTTGGCTAGGCCACAAACAGGCTATTTTATTTTATTATTTTTAACACATTTATTGTGGTATAATTCCTGTACAGTACACTGCACATATCTCAGATGTAAAATTTGATGAATTTTGATAGATACATACACGTATGACCAGGCATTTTAGCTAGCATAAAATTAAAGTTAACTCATGTATAATCCAGAATGACTTCCCCATACCTCCATATGTATGTATATTTTCAATATGTGAAAATTTCTTTCCTCATAGTTAAATATTCCAATCGTAGATTTTTTTTTTTTTTAGAATTTTGAGCACTAAAGGTAAATACCTGGGATTTTTGAGTCTAAAATAGACCTTACTTTCTTCTATATAACTTAGCAGAGGTGCAAAATGTACAGTATAACATTTACAAATAAGATGAGATGCACCCTCTAGTGACCAAATTAAGGCTTTAGCAGTGGAAAAAATGCTTTCTCTGGGATAGGAGATGTGAACAATTAACAAAAGCCAAGGAGTTTTTTACTATGCAAGACTAGGAACATGATCAAATTTTGTTTTGCCATGGACAAATAAGACATTTTATATAGTGCCTGTCTCTATCTTTGCACGCTGTTATGGTCCCTTGGCACAGATCTCTCACAATTCATTCAGTAACCAACAAGTATTCATTGAGCACCCACTATGCTCAGCCCTGTCCTAGATGCTTGTGATAAAGCAATAAACAAAGAATCCCTACTCTCTACTCTCATGGAGAAAAGAGACAGTAAAGAAGAAAAATAAATAAAACATACTATGCTACATAGTAATAAGTGCTGAGATGAAAGAAAACAAGAAAAAAAGGGTTAGTAATTTTAGATAATATGATAGAATGACAAGGAAGGCCCATGAGGAGAAGACATTGGTGTTAAGTGACAAAGGAAACTGGTAACGCAGCTATCCAGAGGAAGAGTATTCCAAGCAGAAAGACCAGCAAGAGCAAAATCACTGCAAGTCGCCACATTCCTGACAATTTGGAGAAATATAAGAAGTATGTAGCTGGAGCAGAGAAGAAGAGTAGTGGGAAATGACGTTAGAGAGATAACTATGGCACCTAGCGTTTTGTGGGTCATTGTAAGGAACTTCATTTTGAGCAGAGGAGTGACATGACCTAACAATGTTTTGAACAGGATCGCTTTGGATGCTGTGTTGAAAACAGGCTGAATGGAAACAAAGGTAAAAGTAGGGAGATCAGTCAGAATCTGTTGCTGGCTTGGACCAAGGTAATAGCAGTGGAGATGATGAGAAGTGATCAGACTTTGGACAAATCCAACAGGATTTGCTGACAGATTGATTATAGAGTGTCAGAGGGAGACAAATCAAGGATCACTCCTGTGGGTATGTAAATCTTAACAGTAGAACAGAACTATTACATATAAAATAAATTAGCTACAAGGATATATTGTACAACACAGGTAATATAGCCAATATTTGATAATAACTATAGATGGAGTATAACCTTTAAAAATTGTGGAACACTGTGTTGTATACTTGTAACTTATTTAATATTGTATATCAACTATATCACAGTTTTTTTAAAAAAAGAACAGAATGAAGCTCAATAGAATAGCAGATTTTACTCTGAGAGAAACATAAGAAAAGCAGTTATTTGTTCCTATGGTTCACATATAAGGACTAGTACTAAAGTGTTTGGTAGTGTGAATGAAGAAGAATGATGAAACGTAAATGGAGAGACAATGGTGTTTTGTTACACATAGGACATGAAGGTGGGAGATGAAGGGAGGGAAGGGGGCACCAAAGAAGTGCCAGGTTTCTGCCCAGGGTTTACCTCAGAAGGATAAGAAAACAAAAGCATATTAAGACCTTGTTAATAAAGCCAGCTCTTCACACTTGGGTTTTCCCAGGGACTGAAATACAGAATACAGGATACCTTTCACATTCATGGGTCGGGGGAAGGGGGAGGCTGAATCATAGAATTTTATAGTTCGAAAAGAATTCTGAGATCAGCTAGGCTGACCTCACTTTATTAATGTGGAAACAACCAGAAAGATTAATTGTTTTGCTTCAGATTTTATTCCTGGTTAGTGACAGACAAGTCTCAGTTTTCTATTCCCGTTTTGGGTCTTTTCCTGCTACATCGCATGAAGAACCCCACTAATGTGAGTCCAGATTCTAATAGTTATTTTGAAAGCCATCTATGTTGCCTGCAAAGAATTCCCCTTTTCAATGCTATTTCAACTCTTTGAATTACATAGAGAGAAAGCTGCAATTAGGTGCTCTTTTTTTAAGAGCTGTAATTTGCCTTTTTATCAAGGAGGTGCATTCCAGAATCAACGATCTGCATACAGCATCAGCAGTAGCAATGTGTAGCATTATGTGAACTTTGAATTTAAATCCTTAAATGCAGACACTTTGAATTCACATCTGTTTTCTAGAAATCACTAGACTTCTGGTAGTTTATATTAAGGAATCTAAATTTTGCAGCTGTAATTCTTCAGACATAGCTTTTGAGAAAACTAATATTATATTACATAATAGTGATATATTTTCCCCTTGCAGTTGCATTCTCAGAGAAAACAGACAATTAGGGAGTTACTTATAACTTATGTCTTAACTATTTTTTATTAATTAAGCATTAAAATTTATTTTAAAGGAGGCCATAAGGGGTTAACCTAATAGCCTTCTGGCTGTTAGTTTTCTCACATGGAAATTAAAAATTTGGACTAGTTGATTTCCACTGTCTTTCAGCCCTACAGTTTTGTGGCAAGTAGGTAGAAGGAAATACACAAAAGTAAAAACAGTTACCCCAGTGGTATAATAGGCACACAGGTAATTTCTCTTCTTTAAAAATATTTATTACTATGTTTTTATTAAAAAACTGTTAAAGCAAGTGTTAAAATACCAACATTATATAAAATCATCATTAGCATAAAAATAAAATTTTATGCCAAGTTGCTACTTTCAAAGAGAGCTGAAATTGTTACACTATTTTTACTTACTTTTTTTTTAGTTTCTAAAAAATATATATTTTTATTGAAGCATAGTCAGTTTACAATGTGTCAGTTTCTGCTGCACAGTACAGTGCTTCAGTCACACATGAACATACACAGATTTGTTTTCATACTTTTTTTCACCATAGGTTACTACAAGGTATTGAATATAGTTCCCTGTGCTGTACAGTATGAACTTGTTTATCTTCCTGTTGTGGTTCTGTCTCAGTGTTTCCAGTTGAAGCAGATCTTTTTGCTAGGCTCCATTCTTTTTTCTGGATGGCTGTTCAGAAGTCGGTTGTGGTTTTGTTGTAGTTGCTAGGAGAGGCGAGTTCGTGGTCCTACTACTCCGCCATCTTGATTCAATCTATTTTGCTTTCTCTTGCTAGAAGCATGTAAAATTTAAAAGGATGAACTATCTAATAGAGGATTGTCCAAGAAATAACCAAATGGAAATAAGTGCTACATGTGGAACCTCTTAAGAAAAGTAGAGAATCTTCTATTCTCCAACCCACTCTTCTTGGTCATATAATAAGATAAGTTTAATCTGTCTCAGGAGGAAGTAATAATTATGCTAGAATCTAGGGCTCTTCAAGCCTCCAAAGTTTTGCTTTTGAAATCTGGGAGGGTAAATTCCTGAGTAACCTTACAGAAGCTTTAGTTGTTTCTTTTTTTCTTTTTTCTTTTTTTTTTTAGTTGTTTCTTATGAAGGAGAAGGATGTGTGATATCTGTACAGCTCTGAAAATAAAAATACCTAGCATTAGCAACTAAGTTAGGTTCCTAAACTCCTCTAGTGTCTGTGAATCATCCCCCACCCCCAAATAATGTAGAAAATTAGTATCACAAGTCTGATCAAAGGAATCAAGCTGGGAGTTTGGTGTTACTAAGCTTAGCTCTTGTTCCTGTATACTGTATACTGTATATAGAGGTCCTCTGAAACTGTGATTATTAGCTAAGATGAATCTTTTCTTCTTGGCAGTGCTAGCCTTTGACTTCAGTTGTCTGTCCTCATGGGCCTTTCTATCTCTTTGCCTCTCTAACCCTGGACACTTTATCTTTCTTCCAACATTGGGCTTTATCTTCAGTCACTTTCAACTTTGACTATTCTTTGCAGTGATTAATATTTACTTGGCTTTTAGTTTTGGTTTTTTTTTTTTTTGAGAACTTAGTAAAAACTTACCCAGGATTCTCATTATGAGGGATATACTGATGTGTATCTATGTGGAAACACCTGCATCCCTTCTATGCCACGTGGAAGCCAGGGAATAATCAGAAACATAATCTAATAAGCTACACCACTATTTCTTTTTTGCTGTGGCCACTCTGTGCTAATGCAGAGGCCCCTGCAAATTATTTCCAAGAGTCTCAAATTGAGATGGAGATAAAGTATTCCTCTGTCTTTAATAGCTGTGCATATTTCACTAGCCTTTTAACACTGTCTCTTACTCAAGCCTGGAACATATTCTGTGCTCAAAGTCTTTTCCCTACCAGAATCTCTTCACTTCCATTTCATGTCTTGTGGGAACTTCTTGTGTATCACTCTTCCCTATCTTGTGGACTGCTTTCTTGACGGACCCACTGACCTTCTTTTCTTGGGCAATAAGCTTTAGCCTTGGAGTGCAAGGTAAACATACTTATGGAGAAGGAGGGAATGAAAAATGCATTTGTTTAAATATTTTCAAGAAACCAGTTTAATTAGAATTCTTGCGATTAGAGCCAGAATGCAAAGCTTTAAGAGAAAAAAATGGAACTATCCTGTTCTATGTGGAGACTGGCCACATAAATATATCTTCTCTCCCTCCTGGAACCCCGCTTAATTGACAAAGAATAAAAGGGGAATAAAATCATAGTTATTATGAGAACACAAGGTGAGCCATCTGTAGACATGACATCAATGAATTTCAACTAGAGAGTGCTGGGAGTGAGGTAAGGTGGAAAGGAGGTGAAGAGAACAGATGAAGCCGGACGGAGGAAGCCACAGCCTAAAATACTTGTGAAAGCACATACAGCCAAAGATCTAGGAGAGACTTAGAACTCACAAGTATCTGGTTCAGTTAAGAAGTTAGGAAAGAAGTGTAGAGCTGGAAAAAGGTATTAATTGAAAGTCAAACTTCCACTCTCTATCCTCCAAAGAATTTCAGGCATTTAGGCATCTATCCCCCAGACAGGGAATCTTAGGGTGCTTTTCTGAAGAAATCAGTGGCCCTAGAACAAAAGTCTTCACATTCTGTTATTTGTAGGTCACACAATAAAATAACCACTCATCTCATGGAGAAGTCATTTGGGCAGTGGGCCCTGATCCCTCACACAGAGCCTAAGTGATTTCTTTTTTTTAATGTGCCATTCTTAAATATAAACACACTACTGAAGATTACTAGAAATTTTAGGAAATTTTGCAACATAAGAGATAGCAAGATAAATAGAAAACTAGACCCGAAAGAAAACAGATAATTCAGATAGATGAGGGTATAAGATGAGTACTTTAAGTACTTATTAACATCAACTGAGAAATTTAAGAAAAGATGTTGCATCTGGAGGTCAACAACAGGATACTACGAAAAAGAAACAATCAGAAAGCAATAAGGAGCTCTTAGAAATTAAAGATAGGGATTGCCAAGTAAAATATTCAGAAGAAAGTTAGGAGAACAGATCGAGCAATTCTCCCAGAACAGAATAAAAAGAAGTATGAAATATGAGGGAAAATATAAGAGAAATAATTTCTACATAAGAAGCCCAATATCCTGAAAATGTGAGTTCCAGAAAGAGATAGTAGAGAAAATGGGGAGGGCATCATCAAAAACTAATATAAGATATTTTTTCAAAATGAAAGAAAGGAATTTCCCAATTGAAAGGGTTTCCCAAGTGCCCTACAGAATTAATGAAAAAAGATTCATGTCTCAATGTGACATTGTGAAATTTCAGAACGTCGAGGATAAAGAGAAGATTCTAAAAGCTTTCAGTGAAAGTAAAGGTCAATTATAAAGGAATGAAAATCAGACTAGCATCAGATTTTTAATCATCAGGGACTGCTATAATATGATGGGAAAATGCTTTTAATAAATGAGGAAAAAATCAGTTTTAGTTTACAGTTCCATATCTACCCAAAGTGTCAGTCAAAAGCTAGGGGAGAATAAAGACATTTGGGGGCATGAAGGGATCAGAAAATACACTTTTCATATACCCTATCCTATAAGTTACCAGGAGATAAGTTCTAACAAAATGAGAGAATAAATTCTCTTACCCACAAAGAACAAACAAAACAAAAACAGGGAAATAGTGATTAAAGAAATAGTGACTAACTCAGGAGAAAAATGAATTTCTCAGTATCACAGCTGTACAGCTGGAACTCAGTCCAGATTGGAATTGGATTTAAGAGGACTCTAGAAGGATATACCTAGGAAAAGAAGGAACTTAAGAAATCTGTGCAATTTGGAACTAATTAAGAAGATGATAAAGACTGAAGATTCAAGGAAATAAAGCAATGAAACATGAAAAACTTTGGGGAGTACAGCATTGTGACCCTTTGGAAAAGACCTACTTGAGGGTGAAATCCAACAAACCAAGAGATTAGTCAAAATTTAAAACTTGGGGTTGGAGGAGTAGTTGAAAATGGACTGGTGGTAAATATTAAAAACATTTTAATATGGAAAAGCCTAAACAATCGTGGGAATGAAGATTTTTTAAAGAAACCAGACTTTGCCTTGGGTTTTCCCATGTCAATACCTCTTTAAAATTTTTTTGCTTTAAAGAGCTTAGTATCTTTTAACACTTCACCCAAATCATGCATTTAGTCAAGACAGGTCTGAACAGGACATCGAATATTAAGATCCTCTGCCTTTGGCAAGTGATGCTGTTTACCTCATGCTGATTAAGATTGAGGAACTAACAGTAACATTGTAGACAGAGTAGGTTCAGTGTAGTGAGGAAATTGGAGGGCATGAATAGGAGGTTGTGGTCAGAGGGGAATTTCAGGAGTTTTAAATGATAGTTACCAAGTATGACCACATTAGCCAGTAGTTGTAGTAGAGGTGGAAGTGATGGAGAGGAGAAAGTTAAGGAATGTAAAGGCAGCATGTCAGAAGGCATGGAATTTGCTAAAAAACAAAATATGAGCCATTGAAAAAGGATGAAAGGAATGTCCCAGAAATTAGTAGAAGAGGAATACTAAAGGATAGTATAAATAAAAGCAATAAAAATAACAGATTTCTTCCTTATGATTCATGTATTACTCAGAGGCCTCTGAATTCCTAGAACTTCTATTGAGAAAGTATTTTTGGAATTTCTGTTCCAAATCACTTAATAGTACCATTCAAATATTGTATTTCACTAATTTGTTTCACTGTTACATTCTCAATGCTATTAGGCTTCTAAACACATTGATCTTCAGGATTTCCATAATAGTCTTGAAACAGGAGGGAAGACGGCAGGGCACAACCATTGAAAGAATGACACAGCCATTGAGGATAGGACAAATACTACTTAGAACCAGTTAGGCCCAAGATGGCAGAAGAGTCGACTTCCAGTAGACCTTGGGTCTCATTACACACTCATTGTAATACACTAGCATGCTAAGTGGCTCACCCAGAGGCACCACAACAGTTCTGAGATTGACCATAAAAGGCCAAAAAGTTGGTGATGGCCCAATGTCTGGAAATCCCTGCCCCTTCCCCAAAATAGTTGGAATAATCCTTCCACTTGTATAAAATTACCCAGCCTATAAAAACTAACTAACCCCAAGGCTGCTCTCCCTTCTGAGACGGACTGCATTCTATGGAATATGTATCTCTCTAAATAAACTTGCTTTCACTTTACTATGGCTCACGCTTGAATTCTTCCCTGCATGAAGCCAAGGACCTTCACTTGGCAGGGCCTCTCTCAGGGACTCACCCAAGATCTGGGACATGACCATCCTCTCGCACCCCATTTTTCTGCAAGTCTCCTCCAAATTTAGAGCATGTATTGACTTGCATGTGAGGGCCTGATTATCTCATACATGATTAGTTAATAGAACTGAATGATTATATCTGGCAGCCAAGACAATTAATTACAGTGTCATCAATCTTTCCAGTGACAACTTCGATATTTTTGGTTGGGATTACAATGACTGAGAATATAGGGGGAAAAGAGAAATTTCAACCTACTTTTTTTTCTTTACTATCTCCATTTCTTTCACCCCATAAACACACACATCATTCCTCACAAAACTGCTTCCATCTAAATCCTAAACTTCATTGGATTCTAATGGTAATATAACTAATATTTGAAATACTGACACTACTGAGTATAATACGATGATCCATGGCTAGAACAGTTCAGATAAACTACAAGCACTGTAGCTTTTGTTATGAATATGGAGAAATTCCCTGTTCTAGCATCAAATTAGTAATTGGTTCCTCATGCAAATAACTCTTAGAGTTGAACTTCTGTGTACGTTTCCTTTGGATTAAACTCTTAGAGGCAAAATATCTGGGTCAAAGAGTGTGGTAGGCTAGATAATGCCACCCAAAAAATGTCCACACCGTAATCCCCGAAACCTGGGAATACATTAACATAATAAGGGGGACTTCACAGATGTGATTAAGTTAAGAATCCCAAATGGGAAGAGCAGCTTGGGTTTTCCAGGTGGGCCCAATGTAATCACAAGGATCTTTATGTTACCGAATTAAGTCTTACAGACCCTGCTCAGGCAAAGAGCCTCAGCGGGGGAGGGTTCTTTTTCTGTTCCGGTTTGAGCAGCCAATAATAAAACCGAAGCTGAGATTGACACAGCACAAGCTTTATTCAGTGGCCAAAGAATGGAGAAGCCGTAACTAAGTTTACAGTTCAACTTCTTGCCCACCTGGTAAGAGCGGTTTAATTTTAAAGAATGAAAACAAAGAGAGGAGGAGGCTAAGAATGGGGAATCATATGCATTAGTCTACTGGGGAAGGGGCAGTGCTTTTTTGAGGGAGTGGGGTGCCACCCCCTTTTTATACTTTTTTGGTCCTTAATGCCTGGCACCAATAGATGTGTCATTTCATATGCTAATATAGTAAAATATAATGAGACTCAGAGTCTTTTGGAGTTCAGATTCGTGGCTATCTTGGACCCAGCTGGTTCCATCTGGGTTGTTTGTTGTAGCTTCCTTTCTTATTTCTGGACCCTTTAACTTAGAGATTTATGTTAACTTCTGCTAAAGGTTGGGGTTGGAGGTTGTGAGTAAAGACCTGGAGCAGCTCTGGCAACATTTAAAATAGGTGATGTGATGATGGAAGCAAGAGGTTGCAGTGATTCGAGGAAAGAGCCGTGAGCTAAGCAGTACAGGTAGCCTCAGAAGCTGAAAGAGCCAAGGAAATTAATTCTCCCCTCAGAGCCTCCAGAAGGAACCAGCCCTGCCAACACCTAGACTGTATTCCAGTGAGACCAGTTTTGAACTCCTAACCTCCAGAACTGTAAGTAATAAATCTGTGTTGTTTTATGCCGCTAAATTTGTAGTAATTTGTTACAGCAGCAATCAGAAACTAATGCAAAGGGTTTACAAATAGTTTCAAGGTTTTAATATCCAAAATTTCCCATCAGCAGTGTATAAGAGTATCTATCTTTAATCTCTGTTTTTCATATGTTCTTCTCATATAAGTAATCTTTAAACTTTTCTAGGGTGTAGGATATCTCCTCTCTCTCTTTTTATCTCACCCAAGTATCTTGAACCTGATAGATCCACAAAAGTATATATTAACAATGTGGATGAATTTCAGTAGAGTAAGAAAACACTGAAGAAAAATTTGATCTGAATTTTCTTTGAAGAAATGAGTAAGTTCTATTTTTGAGTCCTCTGAGTGAAGTTGAGTATATCATGTGTTTTGGTGTTAAAAAGAAAAAGCATCAAGTAGTATGTGTAAATATATCAGGAATCCCTTGTCTCGTGCTGAAAGGGCAAGCTTAGGAGACCTACTGTGCTGTTGTTACCAAAATGAGACAAGGTTGGAAAAACAATTATAGGAAATAAATAGAAATATACTCCACAAATCTATGTAAACCTGAAAATAGATCATGATTAACGCATTCTTTTTTCATCTGCATTCTAACACAGGTTTCTATCAAGTTGCCCCTTTTTTCTTAATTGCTTTATTGAGGTATAATTTACATATAATAAAGTGCACGTGTTTAAAGTATACAATTTTATAAGTTTTGACATGTATAAAACCTGAGAAACCACCACCATGATGAAGACAATGAACATACCCATCACCCCAAAAAGTTTCCTTATCCTCTTTTGTATTCCCCGCTCTCCACTCCTTCCCACAAGCTTCCATCTGGTCTACTTTATGTCACTACAGATTAGTTTGCAGGTGATTAAGGTTATATAAATGAAATTATACATATATACTTTTATCCTCTGGTTTCTTTTACTCAAAATAATTCTTTTGAGATTCATCCATGTTGTGTGTACAATACCCCGTTGCTTTTTATTGGAATAGTAGTTCATTCTGTGGACATATCACAGGTTGTTTATCCATTCATCTATTGACAGACATATGAGCTGTCTTCAGTTTTTGGCCATCATAAATAAAGCTGCTATGAACACTCATGTACATGCCTTAGTATGAACATGTGCTTTTGTTTCTCAAGGTTAAATATCAGGAAGGCAATGACAGGGAATATATATGTTTTTAACTTCTTAAGAAACTGCCAAACTGTTTTCCAAAGTAGCTGTACCATTTTAGTCTCTTTACTGTCAGTGTGTGTGTGTGTGTGTGTGTGTGTGTGTGTGTGTGTGTGAGTGTGTGAGAATTCCTGTTACTCCACATTCTAACCCATACTTGTTTTGGTCAGTCATTTTTCATTAGCCATTCTAGTAGGTATGTCGTAGTATCTTGTGGTTTTCATTAGCATTTCTCTAATAACTAATGATGTTGAGATTTTTTTCGTGTGCTTACTTGCCATTCTTACTTGGTGCCTGTTCAAATCTTTGTCAGTTTTTATTGGGTTTATTTATTGTTGAGTTTTCAGAGTTCATCATACTTGACAAAAGTCTTTTAAAAGGGAATTTACTTTGTATGAATTGAATCCTTTTAAATGCATTGAGATTGGTTTTATGGCTCAGAACATGGTCTGTTTTGGTAAGTGTTCCATATTCACTTGAATGTGCTGCTGCTGTTGGGTGGAATGTTCCATAAATGTCAGTTCAAATTTGTTGATAGAGTTCAAGTTTTCTACATCTGTGGTAGGAAGTTTATAATCCCTCAGATATCCAATGAGGTATCACCTCACACCTGCCAGAATGGCCATCATTAAAAAGTCCACAAATGATAAATGCTGGAGAGGGTGTGGAGAAAAGGGAACCCTCCTACACTGTTGATGGGAATGCAGTTTGGTGCAGCCATTATGTAAAATAGTATGGAGATTCCTCAAAAAACTAATATACTTACCATATGATCCAGCAGTCTCACTTGTGGTCATATATCTGGAGGGAACTCTAATTTGAAAAGATACATGCACCCCAACATTCATAGAAACACTACTTATAATAGCCAACACATGGAAACAACCTAAATGTCCATCGGCAGATGACTGAATAAAGAAGCAATGGTATATTTATACAGTGGAATACTACTTAGTTATAAAAAGAATAAAATGTCATTTGCAGCAACATGGATGGCCCTGAAGATTGTTAGCCTAAGTGAAGTAAGCCAGAAAGAGAAAGAAAAATACCATATGATATCACTTATATGTGGAATCTAAAAAAAAAAATACTATACAAATGAACTTATTTACAGAACAGACACAGACTCACAGACATAGAAAACAAACTTATGGCTAGCAGGGGGGAAAAGGGGTAGGAAAGGATACATTGGGAGTTCAAGATTTGCAGATACTATTATATATAACATGTACAACAAGTTTCTTCTGTGTAGCACAGAGAACTATATTCAACATTATCTAGTAACCTATAGTGAAGAAGAATATGAAAATGGATATATGTATGTGTATGTATGACTGAAATATTATGCTGTACCCCAGAAATTGACACAACATTGTAACCTGACTGTGCTTCAATTTAAAAAAAAAAAAAGAGAGAAAACTTGTGAATGAAATGGCTCAACTTCTGTTAAGGACCTTTGAAAAATCATGGAGAATGGGAGAGGTACTGATGGGAACAACAGAGAAAGGATACCTGGTAATGTAAGAGAGAAGGAATAATTGTAGGAAAATATCCTTGAGAAGGCAAGAAGGGACAAGATCCAGTTCATAAAGGTGTTGGCCTTGGGAACAAGGACAGTTTATTCACTGTAAGTTATTAGTGGACATGCAGGGGACTGGGTAGAATTGGAAGTGAGTAAATGAGATTGTTTTCTTATGATTCCTTTTAATTTCTTAGAGGATTATTAGTTGAAAGTAAGGAAGATAAATGGGAGTATTGGAGATTTGATTAGAGAGAATGTGTAAAACCATTTTCTTGGATAATGGGAAATCAAATTTTTCTAAAGAAATGCAATGGAATTGTTAGGCAGTGCTGAAGGGTCACTGGATATTGGTGTTTATTAATTTAAAATGAGACCAGTCAGAGCAGTTGTCTGGCTAAAGAAAAACATTTTTGGTTGCTCTGGTATAACTGCAGAATAGGGAGAGACTTGGGTTTAACCAGGGTTGGGATTGTTCCAAATGAGTATAATGGAGTTAGATGAGATCAAACAAACTGTTTTCAAGGGACTGCTTATCTGGATGGATCACGGGATATAAGCTGGGTGAAGAGATTTATGCGGATATGAGGTAGGGGATTAATGATCAATGGATGGAGGAAATGACTTAAAAAGTAGAGAAGAGGAAAGATAGGCAATATTCAAAGAGTTGGATGCTTGAAATAATAAAGATATCAGATATGTTGAAATTACGAGTGATGATAAGGTAAGGTGGAGGAAAAGATGAGGCCACATGATTTGGATATATCAACTGTGGGATTTTAAAAGTGCTAGAAATGGTGATAGAAGTACTAGAGATAAGACAGTGACCCAAGTCAGTGAGGGGGAAGGCTAGGAGGTAGGTAGATGACTGTAGCAAGGTGTGACTAGTCTGTTTTAATTATTGCCTCCTGTTTGGGATTGGTCTCTTGGGTAATTAGTAGTGATGAGTCTGAGGTTTGTGGTATCATACTAGAAGAGCGTGGCCTAAGCTAAAACACACAGAGCATTCTTGGCTTATTTATAGATTTCAGTGGATAATTTCTCAGGCAATGAAGTGGCCATCCTGGAGTAGAGGAAGAGATTAAACTAAGGGAGAGGAGTGGAGTAGAACCCACTAGTAACTTTTGGTAGACTTTGTACTCAGAAAATTTGAAAAAACTTAAGTGATCTTTTCAAAGGGAGTCTTCAAAAATGCTCTCTTAATGTATTCTGCTATTTGTTTGGGGCTTTTCTTGGTTTCAGATTCCATTGGAGTGATTGTTCTAGGATAAGAAAATCTATGTTTTGAAAAAATCAACAGCAATAAAACCCAAAACTGGTGCCTATGTCCTAATGGTACTGCTACCTATAGGCAAAAACATCATGGCTTCTCTTCTAAAGACCCTACTTTCAGATATCCACTGCAGTTCTTAGGATAAATAGTGCCAGAAGGTCATCTCCTTAATACCATATGTGTGACTGTCTAGTTCTCTCTATTGTTCAATGATAGTATGACCAGTCTTATTTCAGGGTCAAAGTGCAGCCAATGTAGCTCTACTAATCCAGAGACTATAACATTGGATGTCAATGCAAAAATAAAACTGCTGCATTTAATTAGGTTCCAGCACTGCAGCCTACTGCTTCTGCTTCTCTCCCTCTCCAGATTCCACCACTTTTGTTCTTCCCTAGTGGATATGTCACCTTTAAACATAAAATTTACCCTGTTCTCTCCAGGAAACCAACCACAGAACTAAGCTCTATTTTTCTTGGTCGTCCCCATCTTTTCTCAGAGTGGCAAGTGAGAAGATCAAGACCTCTCTATTCCACCCCAACATCCGACTAACTCTTGGTCTCAGTTAGGATTAGATTTGGCTGCATGTGATCACAAAATCTAAAATAATAGTGGCTTAAGCAAACTAAAAGTTTATGCCTTTTATGTAAACAAATCCAGAGGGATAATTTTTTAAATTTCTCATTTTAATTTCTAATTTGTTTAATATCAATCAATATACCCACATAAATAAAGCTCTTTTGAGCCTATAATAATTTTTAGAAATTTTAATTGACGTATAATTGACATATAACATGTTAGTTTCAGGTGTACAACATAATGATTTGTTATTTGTGTATTTTACGAAGTGATCACCACAGCAAGTCTAGTTAACATCATTACCAGACATAGCTACAAATTTTTTTTCTTGCGATGAGAACTTTTAAGATCTACTCTTAGCAATTTTCAAACATTTATTGACTGTACTGTACATCCCCAGGACTTATTTATTTTATAACTGAAAGTTTGTACCTTTTGACTTCCTTCACATTTCACCTACCTCCCACTCCCTGACTCTTGCAACCACCAATCTGTTCTCTGTATCTATGAGGTTGGTTTTTTCGTGTTTGTTTTTTAGAGTCTACATATAAAGGATATCACATGGTATTTGTCTTTCTTTGTCTGATTTAATTCACTTAGCATAATGCCCTCAGGATCCACCATGTTGTTTCATATGACAAGATTTCATTTTTCTTTAATGAATGAATATTCCATTGCAGAGGGACTTAATTCATACCTCACATGACAACTACTTGAATTCATCAGTCATTTCAGCCTTTTCCAGTTCTCCACTCTTCCATTGATGGGATGAGGCCCTCACCTTCATGGTCCAAAATAGCTGCTAGATCTCCAGTCATTATCTTCACTCCAGACAACAGGAACAAAGAAGGCACAAAGAAAGATGTATCTTATCCCTTTAAGGCATCTTTCCAGACTTTGTATGTATCAGTGGCTAAAACCTAGTCATATGGCCACATCTAGCTTCAGAAGAGGCTAGGGGATGTAGTGTTACATTTGGATAATAATATGCATGGTTTAATTTCAACATTCTTATTTTAAGGAAGATGGGGAGAATGGTTAATTGGAGGCAAATGCTTGTCCTGCTTTTCCTTCCCTACTCAATACACAGACACAACAGCAAGAGACAGCCTTGCCCTTTGAGAAGTTGACCAAAGTTTAATATGGTTTAATTACTGTGGGGTGTGGGGGATTGTGAGCAGAGGTAGGAGGTTAGGTTCTGAGACTGAAGAGCCTGTAAGTCATGTTAAAAAAACAGAGAATTAGCTTGAGGACATAGGGAGCCACTGTAAGATTTTAAATAGGAGTGTGACATGCAGTTTTATTTTAGGACCACTTTTGGAGGCTGTGTGGATTACATGTTGGAGCAGGGCAACTTTAAGAGATTCATAGTGACGTTGGTAGGCAGATTTCATGAAATGATGGGGACAGGCATCTGACAAGAAAGCAATCCCAAATCTTGGCCTTTCAGACCCTTGATCTCCTCACTTTTGATCTTTTCATCTACCCACTTTATTACTATTATGTGGATCACTTCAGAAATCTTTTAAACATAATTTTTTACCTTTCTAGCTAATCTGATTTAGCACCCTAACTTCAGAAAGTCTTTACTCCCAACACTGGCTATATCACTTTTCAATATACATCTTGGTTTCTGAGGGGTATTGGTTGCAGGACGTCACCACCTGCCCCACCACCTGATACCAAAATCTGTAGATGCTCAAGTCCCTAACAGTTGGCCCTCTGTATATCAACCACTTACCCACATCCAACTCCTGTCCTCATGCTCTCTTTACCTAGTTTAGCTTCCATGCTTCTTTCTAAACCTCTCCCCTGGACATATCTTCAGTTCTCTCTCTCTTTTTTTTTTTCCATCTTTTTTTTTTTTTTAAGTTTTGGACATATCTTAAATTTTCTTGTCTGTTTCTCTTTATCATGACCTTTGGTTCTGTTAGTCCCTCTTTTTCTGATGGCATATTCTCACAGCATTTAAACTCAAGTGTCTCCTATCTGAAAAACAACAGTCAGAAATTTTCTCTAGGACACATGTTCCCCTCCCACCTACTCTCCCTTCTCACATTCATGGCCCAGCTTATTTGTTGCCCCAGCTGTTTACTTCCTCTGAACTCTTGGGATCTACAAGGAAATTGAAGTCACCAAGAATAACGAATGACAGGAATATTCGTTGAGAAGATAATAACTTAGGGGCTAAACTCCTCAATAAATGGGGGTAAAGGAGGGTGGTGGCTTAAAGGTTAGGAGATAGGACTCTTATTACAATTTTAGAAAGGACGACCATCCAATTATGACCAACCACTGACATGAGAGTAAGGAGCTTGAAGCCAGCTTTACACTAGTTAAGGGAAATAATGTGACAGTTTTTACGTAGGAGGAGGAAAACCGTTGTGGAGGAAACCGTATGTGCATGTCTGTATATGTGTATGCTGTCATTTATATAAAAATGTGTAAGTATGAATGTGTACATGTGTGTGCATATGTAAGCATAAAATTATGTCTGGAAGAGAGTTCACCAGAATATTAATAGTGGCTACCACTGGGTGGTAGGATTTGGGTTAATCTTTACTTTTTTATAGTGTTTTTTTAATGCTTGAATATTCTTTTAAAATATGTATCATCTTTGAATTTAGGAGAATGCAAAGTTATTTATCATTTGGGGAAAAAATTTTAATGGGTTGTTCTGAAGTAGCACTGGCCTTATCTTTGTTTTAAATACATATATAATGAGCAGGAGAATAGAAATAAAGAAGAGCAGATGGGAAGAGACTTAGTCTTCTCGTATCATGGGATTATAAGATTTAAGGAGGTGGATGAAGATTTGCTATAGGAATGCATTTAAATCACATCCTGGCACAAACCTAGAGACAGAGGTTCACCCCACTGCATGAAATCAGAACATGAACCAATTTTCAAGTTTTTGCTTCCATCAGAAAAATGAGAATATTGGAATTTATTAAATAGCAAAATCTGAACAGTTGCAACATTATATGAGATAACTTAAGCCAAGTATCACGACCAAAAAAAAAAAAAAACTGCTAGAATTTTGTCCTTTTCTTTAGAAAAAGTGATATTTAACTTGTTTGTTACAAACCACTAACCTCAGTAAATGTCATCTGCTTATTGTCAGAGTTATTAGATTGCAGTTTATGGGCCCAAAAGGGAAATGTACTCTTTCAACTGCTGGAATATAGCAGTTGATTTTTATTATGCTGAAGGATGATTTTTCCTTAAATTACTTGGTAAATTTTACTCAATTCCTTTCTAATACATTTTAAAAACTGATCCTTTAATAAAGAATAAGGAAAAAAAACCACCACTAAATCATATACATGAAACAGCACACATACTTTGTGAGTGCCATTACAGGATGATAAACCCAAAATAGAAATGTACACACTCTTCCATTCATGTAATGAATATTGAGCACCAGTTTTGTTTCAGGCGTTGAATTGGCAACTGAGAATACCATGATGAATAAGACAGCAGTTATTATCTTAAAGGATCTGAGTCTCATGGAGACCAGACAAGTTAGTAGGCAGTTACACAGAGTGGTACTTGCTTCCCTGGGAATGCACAGGGTGCACATGTGAACACATAGGAGGGGTTCCTATACCATTCTTCAAGAGTAAAGGAAGGTGCCTTGAAAAAGTTCAAAGAAAGACAAATATCCTTTAATTATGTTTTTTAAAAGACCTTTAACTTTTGCATTCTCTGGCAGTGTTTGAAATAAGTTGCTACAGGATTGTGTCGCTTAAGTAGGATATGATGGGTGGCATTTATTATACCCCTGTGACTTGGATGGACACCTCGATGAAGTACAGAGAATATGTATGAATCAGGACAAAGAAGTAGGCACAGGGGACAAGGACAAAAGCTAGGATAACATAAGTAATAGTGAGTGACATTTGTCATAAGTGGTGTTTTTTTTTAAGTTCATTTGTGTCATATTTTATTTTTTTAATGGAGGTACTGGGGATTGAACCCAGGACCTTGTGCATGCTAAGCATACACTTTACCACTGAGCTGTTATTCCCCCACCCACCTAGGTGGCATTTAAAAATGGTGCTTTGGTTTGAATAGGCAGTACACATCTATAAAAATATGAGTAAACAGGAAAATCTGTCTTTGAGATCCTACCTTTTAAAGCCATCTTTATCCACTGTTTACACATCTTTAGTCCAAATTTCCCTCACTAAATCTTCTAACCTCTTATCTGTGGGCATATTCTCTGTGTTGTAGTGGCCTGTGCAGGTTGTACCCCAAGACCCTGACCCTTGCTGGCCATAGTTGATTGGATTATGCAAAGACTCCTCCTGGACAATCAGATTCCTTAAGAATTTGGAATTGTGACTTGGAAGTAATTGTTGGATTCTATTTGGCACTTAAACAAGAAAGTGATATAAAGCAGGAAAAACAAACACCCTCCTCTACCACCCCTCACCAAGGGTGCAGAGAAGCAAAAAAAGAGACCATGTGATGAGAAATAGGGATAGAGAAGGAGGGGGAGGGTAGGGGAGCGCACCAAAGGCTTTGTTTTAATACCTCATGAACACTATATTTCCTGCCCTCTGGTTCCATGAACCAAATATGATCCCTTATGGTAATCTCCTTTTACTTAAACTAGCCAGTGTAGGTTTCTGGTTGAGTCAGATTCTTCTTAAGGCAGCAAGAAAGTAAAAGCATTTGTAGACACGGATAAAGGGTGTCTTTTACCTCAGGAAAAATAAATCCTTGTATGCTATCAAGTGTAGAGACAGAGGAGGGGGCACTATACACTAGACATATCCTGAGCCTCCACTGGATCTTTATGTGTTGCTTCATGACTGTCATTTCTGTATGTGTGTGATTCGTTTGCTTAACAGCCCTTCCTGTAACTTAATGGGTCCCCTTGGTGCTTCCTTCTGGCTTATACCTTTTCTGCCAACTGCCTCAGTCGTCTCCATTTCCCCATTTTCTGTATGCCTGGGGAAATAGGAAAAATTTCTGATTATGCTTAACTTTTCATACTAGACCACAGGCATATGGATAGGCTGCCATAAATGGATTCTAGTTAGTTTCCTCTTCTGTACCATTGAAATACTGTCTACTCTTCAGAGTTGCAATGAGGGTAAGGAAGGTAAAGTGCCTAGTACCACACTTTGTTCCTGTATAAAACATTTTAAATGTTTTATTTGGAAACGTTTCAAACTCAAGTTTGCAAGAATAATGCAAACAATGCTTTTTCTCATTATCTATTTGTTAAAACATTTTGCTTCATTGATTTCTCTTTCTTGATGTAATTTTGTATTTCTGAATCATTTGAGAATAATTTGCATACGTTATGGTTCTTTACCTCCAAATACTTCAGTGTGTATTTCCTTAGAATATATTCTTACATAAGCACAGTATTTATAAACTTCAGTAAATTCAACACTGATAAAATACTATTTTCTAATCTATCATCCATATATTATTTTTTGAAATTTATTAACAAATATTAGACTTTATCAATTTTTTTTTAAATGGAGGTACTGGGGATTGAACCCAGGACCTCATGCATGCTAAGCATGCACTCTACCACTGAGCAATACTCACCCTCCCCATATTCTAATTTTTTCAATTGACCCAGTGTCCTTAATAGCATGTTTTCTTCTCTAGTATATATAGAATCTGGTCTAGAGTTAGATATTGCATTTAGTTGTCATGTCTATTTAGTCTCCTTTAATTTAGAACATTTATACAGGCTTAAAAAAATCGTTTTATAACATTGTCACTTTTGAAGAATAGTCCCTTTTTATTGTCCATAGCCTTTTAATACTGGATAACATAATTCCTGGCATGGGATTCATGCTTATTTAAATCTTAAAGACAATCTCCAAATGGGAAAGACAAATGATTGGTAAATGCTCATCTGGGCTGCAGACTGTTCAGAGCTGTTTACTTTGCCTTAACCAGTAAAGCATATATCATGTAATCATTTCTCAGAATTAAATATTATTTTTAACATAAAGATATCTAGCTCTATTTTACATTCTTGCCTACTCTTATTTCACTGATGTACTGATTCACTTTTATAGTTCCTCTTTTGAAGTTTTAATTTTTAAACACGTCTATTTGTCAAAATTAGCCATTTTTCCTGATTTGCAAATGAGGCAAAACCAAACAATAAACACTTTTGTGACTTATAACATACTTTCTATATTAAATTTAACTTTTCAATCCACAGAATATAGACATTTTGCATTTAGGTCAAAATTCTGGTCCTCTGGACAAAATTTAACCATTATGGGAAAGTGGATATCAGTTATATATTAGAAAAATAAGACTTTTTCGTTGCAAAATGAGTAAGAGACTACAAAACAGGTTACATTAATCTCAATGAAGTACAGAATTACATTTAATACTATGTTAAGAACTTTCCGCATTTTCTGTATTAAAATACCAGAGGATACTAATCTTTCTTATTTTAGTGCACATAGCACTGAGTCCATCAACAAAACTTGATTGTCTTGTTTCAGTGTACTTTTTTCTAATTTTTTTATGCATAAATCTTACTACTATACCCCAGATTGTAAACAGAAAACCAAGAATTTTTTTGTATTTTTCTCTAGAGTACAGTGCACATGATAGGTATTCAATCAACTCAGATTAAGTGTTGTTTGCCAGAAGTAGAAATTGATACCTGTTGCAACATATTAATACAGACAAACCTGCGTGGAGTCTTGAGTCCCCTACTTAGCTGGCTGTGGCCTTGAGTAAGTCTTAACTTTCCTAATTATCAGTTTTCTCATCTGTAAAGCAGGGATAATAATAGTTCCTGCCTCATAAAAAGCAGCATGAGATTGGTATAGAAGCTTTGCAAATAGAACAAGCCTTGTGAGATGAATCTAGTTTGGCCAGTATTTCCATTCTACATTTCAGTACTCAGCATATTAACTTAATGTGCTTTTAGGTTAACTTTTTGTGCTAATAGTTGCATATATCTTATTATTCATAAGCAGCGCAAATAAAAAATTTTGAGTCACCATAAATATGACAGAGTGAAATAATGCCACCTCTGAAGCACCCAAAATCTGAAGCACAGCCTCACGTGAGGTTGTCAGGATTTTAAAAGTAAATTATGAACCATCACAGGGTACAGGGATCTCAAAATGGCTGGTGTGAAAGTCATCAATTCTGTGACAGAAGTAGAATCCTGGCACTCTAAATTGCACACAAATCATTTGGGGATTTTTTAAAACTGCAGAATCTGATTCAGTAAGTCTGGAGTGGGGCTGAGATTCTGCATTTGTAGAATGTGTTTAGTGCAATGTTTTGATGCTTTCACTTCAAAGACCAATGGTAAACATACTGAAACTGTTTATAAATGTTTAGGGTGTATAGAAAAAAAGAGCCATGTTTACAAAATTATTTATTTACATTTTAAGCTCATGGTAAAATATATCTAGGACAGAATGACTAATAGGAAATATACAAAGTTGGTATAAACACATACACATTAATCTTTACATGAAAAGAATCCTAGTGATGGCTTTAGATAAACTCAGGTTTTCCTTCACAAAATCAATGTCCCCAATGTGATAATGTCTTACCATAAGAATAGATATAACTTATTCAAAAAAAGCTAAGAAACAAAAAGCTAACTTGTATTTATTAATAAACAGCTATACATATGTCATAAAACCAAAACTATTTTAGAGTGCTGAGGTGTTCAAATAAGTCCAAACATGATACAGTGAATAAATTTTAAATAAGGAATGCTTCGGTTATTAGGCTTTGACTTAGTTTTGGCATTACTTACATATCATTCCAATGAATTATTAGGTTATCTGTTCAAAACAAAGCTTGCTTAATACTATTACAAAGCACTTAGCCTTGCCTTGAAAATGCTGACAATATCAACACATTTATTTCTCTTTTCCTTCGCTCAGAAAAAAAAAAATCACAAAAATGAAAAATTCATTTTCACATGTTAAATCCATCATAAAGTCTTATTCATTCTTCAAAAAACAGAAATCCTGCCCTGGGTATTTGTACATTATTGAAATACTAGACCTGTGAGAACTCCTCCTATACTTGGAAAGCCTATGACTTTGTGATCTATTTATGTAAAATATGTTTAAGGTTAAATACATGAACAATGCATTTGAAGCTTCTGGGAAGAATTCATATTTAAAATAGTTTTTAAAATCTGGGTTTATTAAATTTTAGAAAAATAAATAAAATACTATGTTTGGTTCTACCCCTCTCCTTCTACTTCTCTCCCTTCACAGATTTGAGCGTAAGAGTTCAGGCTTCTAAAAAGCAGAAGAAAGCAAATAGAACAATGTAGGTTTTATCTACATTTTCCTTTTCTAAGGGTAACATATTATCACAAAGGCAAACTTGATTCTCTTTCCTTGAAATGAAGATTCTATCTTCTAAGACTAAGTAACTGTTCTTAAGAAATGAAGAGAATTTAAGGAACCAGTACTTTTAATAAACAAGGAGTTAAATGCCTATGAAATAATACATAACTTGTGATTTTAAAGAGTTCTATTATAAAGTCTGAAAGCAAAATCTAAACATTTAATAGTTTAATTTCTTTAAAAGGTCTTTAAAAAGCTGTAAGCTATGTTCTAAGTTGCCAGTTAAATTCCCACTCTCAACTAGTCTACAAAAGTAATCTGCTGCACAAATGTATAAATTTAAGGTAACTATTTCTCATGTTGATCTTTTTCCCAATCTTATGAGTGCAGTAAAGCAAGAAGCAAGCACCGAGATGTTAGTTAAATTAACTTTCATTTGAGCAGCATTTTGCTTTTGGATAAAGGGACTCTAAATGTAGTCTAACTTTCCAGAAGTCATATTTACATTTATTGTACAACATCTTATATACACATAAATACAAATTTATAAGAAATAAAGAAATTAACCTACACTTTTCATAATGTAAAAAATAAAAATAAAAAATATATGATCATAGGCTAAGCCATCTATTTGAGAAATACGCTTGATGTTCAGTTCTGACGGCAAAAACCTCAAGTAACTTAAAGCATATCACATAAGTACAGTACAGATAATTTAGTTTATTTATGATCTTAACCTAGGCATATTGAGTTTTAAGTGAAAAAGATTCTCTGTTAAAGTCAATGCCACACAAGTAGTTGAGGTTACTAGTAATGTTTGCACTGGAGAAGAAAGATCAGGGAAGGCATGATAGCAGACAACAAATGTTTGGAAGTGTAATTATAGGAAAGGGTTAAAATTAGTTCTTTTCCAGGGGAAAATCTGGAATTTCTGATAATGGAACTGTCCAAAAATGAAAAAGTCTGATTCTTGATTATGATCTCCCAGTCCCACAAATGATCATGCCTTGTCAGGGCCCTGGTAGCAAGGACTCCTGTGTTGGCGGGTGGGACTAATAGATGTTTAGGCCTGAGGAATTCTAAAGTTCCTTAGTGCAAATTATTTTGTAGAGAGAGTTTTTGACATGACTTCTTAAGCAGTTTGCTTCTTTTGTTCCTGCCCATACAGCAGTGTTTGATTTTGCTGTTATACCTCTTACCAGCCGATGCGCTTGGCTTTCCTGGAATGCATCAAAGTGAAGTTTTGTGATTAATTACTCTTCCACCAAAACAAATAGGTGGCTGTGATAAGCTCTGTTTGTGTCCCACACATAGTAAGTACTCTACCAACTGCTGGCTGTGGTAGGCTAGAGGACGAGATTTTATTTGGGGGAAAAAAAAGTTATCCAAATGTTTACTGTTCTGTAACATTTTGGGAGACTGAATGGAAGATCCCATTTGGGACTCCTTTACCTCAGATGGCATGCCAGTGCTTATCACAGTTAGAAATTCTTATCAGATCTGAGGTGCAGAGGAATAGGAAGCATGGAAATCTTGACCCATATTAAACAAACAAGCAAATAATAATTCTTCTATATTTTAGAACAGCTTTTAAACTCTTTAGAGTTTAATCAAGGCTTTTTTCCAGAAGATTAAATTCACTAAAAATTTAGAAATAAAAATCCCACTATGGCTCTAAATATAAGACAAATAAATAAGGTCACATGGTTTATAGATTTCAAATTCTTTAAAGAGGCCCTACAGTATTTCAGGAAGACAGCTTAAAGTATTGTTCCCTGAGTTGTTGAGGTAACCCCAAATGTAAGTTCATGAACTCCAAGACTTTAGAGAGAGAAAAACCCACATGGTTTGCTTCTCTCTTTTCTAGGAGTAGCTGTTTACTCCAAAGCAGTTTGTTCAGTGCTTACCCTGTAGTTCAAATGCTTTAAGAATGTGGCTTTATCCATTTCTGAGAAGACAAACTCCCAAATGAAATTTCTAGGAAGGGGGGAAAAAAGGCTATGTAAAGAAAGTAAAGTTTTAACATTAGTTAACAGTGCAGCTGAGCAAATCGGTTTTATATCTGTAATACATCAAGAGTGGTAATACTGTCATTGGTGCTAGCGGGTAGAGTTCTGTGGGCTCCGGCTTTTCTGATCTCAGTGGTTATTGAGCCCAGCTTCTGTTACCAAACAGAAAGTCTACCAATTAACTCAAAAAACCAAAACTATTAGAAACAGAATGACTTTTCCATGTTTAAATACATGAGAAGACAACGTTTGGTTTTAGAATAAAGATTAAAACAACCAACTAATAATACCTCAAATTTAAAGTATCTGCAATTTGCAGATGATAAATTTGTACATAAGAGTGATTTTTTAAAAACTCATTCAAAACTAGGGTTTTAATATTCTTGAGTTCTTTTCATATCACCTTCTTGGATGGCTATTAGAATATCTTTTAAAATTCAAAGCTTGGGAATAATTCAAACAGTGAAATATGTATTTATTTGCAACTCCCATTATAGTCTATTTAGGAAAACTAATTACAGTGAATAGAGGCTTTAATTCTGTTGCTGGAAGTTTTAGGTCAGGCTTAACTTTAAGCCATCAAAGTTCTTAAAAAAAAAAAAAAAAGAAGTTTGAAAGAACATACTGAAATGTTCCATCCATTTCAGTAAAGTGCACAACTCTTGAGTATATCCTTTGGCTTGGCTATGACCTCAAGGGAGGTGTAGAAGTCAGTGGTGCTGGTGTCAGATTCCTGACTATATTACTGAGGCTGGCAATCTTCTCTTCTAGGAGGTAATTTCTCTTTTCTGCTGTTTTTTGTCGCTGTTCAGTCATTTCCAGAGCTTTCAACAACTGGGCATTTTCAACATACAGATCCTTCACCATCGCATCTGCTTTAGTATTCTTGCAGAGCTAGAAACAGAACCAGAAACATCTTGACTCCATTTCTGTAATTCTTTTAAATTTAAGTTCTGACATAAGGACAGTTGTTTATAAAGGGAAATGGCTGATATCAATTATAGTCTTTATGTTTGTAAAAGTCACTAATAAAAAGGACAGATTGATATTTGAGGGCTCAAAAATGAAGATATTTTTTGACCTAAATAAATTAGGTATTATTCATTTATTCATTTTCTAAAAATACCAAAATAAATTTCTGAGGTGTAGGATGTGAACTATGTTTTAACTCTGTTTCTTAACAACAGATGCTTGAGCCTCCCATTCATAACTGCATACAACCTACTGATTATTTTAAAATTTGGCTCATGTATTACAACAAAGAGAGAAGATTTGGGCAATTACTTTTCCTAAACTCTTCTCTTTGCATAGAACCTTCTCTAGAAAATATATTCTAATCTTCATGGTTAGATTATATAGTTTAAGTTGAGGTGGGAAAACCTGTCAGCAGTCTTGGGATAATTTTATTATTGCTCCTGTTAATATCTTCCAATCTCCCTTCCTTCTTTATACCTTTAACTCCTCATTTGACACCCAATTTCAAGCAGGGCATCTACAAGTATAAAGGTTTAAGGGAATAGAGAAAACTAAGGAGTGGATAATTAATTTACATAATAGCATTTCAGAGGGCAATGACAAAGGCTTTCAAGCTGAAGCCCAGAACCTAGATGACTGGCAAGTGTAACATAATACTAACCTACTCTCTACTGAACTGCTTTAATACAACCTTTCCTCCCTTATTAAAAAACACTTTGATGACTCAGTAATGACCAGTAATGATGACCTGTAATATATCTACTACAGAATGAAATTCAAACTCTAGCTTAGCACATAAGACCCTCTACTGTTCACTCTTCTCTCACTCTCATTTCTTTTGCTTCTCCCAGGACAGGATGAACTGTTAATGCCAAAGTGTTTATAGATGTCCACACCCCATATGTTACGCATTTTCTATATTTTTGAAAGTACTACCTGGCCAAATGCTCAGTACCTTGTAGGTGAACTACACTCCGTATAGGCAGGGGTTTTGTTTTGTTCACTGATCTGTCTCTAGTGCTTAAAACAGGAACTGGCATGTAGTAACTACATGTTGAATAAATGATTAAAGGGTTGACTCAGTAAATGCTTGTTGTATAGGACTTTCTCTCTATTCTGTGTATTACGATACAGTGCAAAGAACTGTATCTACCTCTGCATTAAGACTTTCTCTTGGGGTTATTATTCTTGGGTTTTATGAATCTAAAAAAACCAGGTTGGGCAATTTCCACCCCACCCCCACCCCTTGCCATAGTTCATCTCAATCTCAGATTCCAAAGAAGTTATAAAACTTTCCTAAAAAGTAGTCCTTTTTGCATGTCTCTTCAGTGGATACACACAAAATTTCTAAACACTGAGGCCACACCTGCTGCCAGCATGAGAAAAGGAGCAAGGTACTACTTAGTGATCCTGGAATTCAGAGTCGGATTCTAATTCAAAACACAGCGTTTTGGAGTCTGGCTGTAACCATAAGGTAGTTTTTGAGGTTGTCATAGTTGTTGCAAATAGGAAAGCTAAAGTTATATCTATTACCCCTAATTTTTTTTTTTTACTAATGTAAACTTTCTATTTATTTAAATGGGAATATTTCTTCTCTTGGGAAAAAAAAAACTATAAAAATTCAATTTGAGTTGAACCTCATTAGAAATGCTTCAGGCCCATGTGAATCACTGTTAGCAAATATACATGTTTTAAAATTGCAGACTAACATATGACTCAAAAGAGCTTTGGAAAAAATAATGTAGAATACAGAATTCTTATTTTTGAAGTGGTATGGGAGAGAGTGAATCCTAAGTTCTTCTAAACATTTATAATAGGATTTGCCCTTATTAGACAATGAAAGTTAACAAGTTAATAGCAATAAAGGAATGTAAAACTGGAGTTAAAAATGGAATGTGAGGTGGGTGGGTAGAGATGACCTGTGAGGCTCACTTGTTCTTTGAGCTGATTCACTTTCTCCTGAAGAAGTCTTTTCACCAGTTTCAACTTCTGTTCAACTTCCATCATTCGTTCCTCCATGACAGTTACCAGGTGTTCCTGGTTTTCCTGAAGGAGAGAAAGAAAAGTATATTCTTATTTGAAAATCATCGCACACAAAAACACTAGTAGATAATTTTCCCCACAAGATACCTAGAGAAAGGACAGCAAATGTTTGCCTTTGTAACAGGAAGGGTGGATTTCTGATGAAATGGGAGTTCTGAACACTGCATGGGTTGCACGTGTGAGAATAGTAACCCTATCAGAGAAAGAATCAAAATTAAAAAAAAAAAATCTTACCTGTGTTACTATCTTCCCCTGAGATAAAGCAAAATTCTTAAAACCCATAATTTAAGACCTATGTGTACTTCTTATAGTAAAACAGGTATTATCAAAAGTTAATTAAAAAATGGTTGTCAACCTTTCATCTGTGATTTGGGTATTTGCAATACTGTGGGCCTTTCAACAACAAAGTAAACAAAAATTAAGTTTATTCAGGATCACCTAACATTTTCAATCAGTAGCAGTGTGTATCTTTTTCCTTTGAAATTGCTGATTACTGTGAGGGTGTTAGTAATTTATTCTTCATAATAATGAGCCTCTTCCTGCTAGTTATTCTAGTTATGAGTTTCCCAAATTGACTTGTCAATTGAAGCAAATATCTGGATTGAAGGATGGGTTTATCATTGGAATAGATTTAAAAATGAAAATCTTCTCCCCATAAACAACTCCTAGATAAAATATAGGGAAAAAACAAAAAACAGCTTGTCCTTCTCCCCTCACACAGCAGTGCTAGATTAAGGAGTTTGTGGGTTTTGGAGAGCAGAGGGACCTAGAAGATTTAGAGTGGGACTGAATGCCCCTTCTCCCAGTCCACCAAAATGTTCATGTAAGGAATTTCAGATTTTAAAATGTTCTTCAAATGTTTAAGCAAAACTCAGGTGTTAATGGCTGATGGCATAACCTGTCCTTAAAAATACTTTCAAAAAGGTGTCCTTTAAATAAGCACATAGAATGATCAAATGTAAGTTGAAAGCTAACATTTGTTTGGATATTAAATAATAGCATTTATTCAGACATAAAAGAAACTAAACTGTGCAACTAATTTGAAGACAAAAATTGTAGTAAGCAGACTAATGCACAAAGTAAATTTCAAGAAACAGGCCTCCAGAACATCTAAAAATCCTACGTTTTAAAAGATATAATGGCTTTTTAAAGTTCAAACATAAATGGAAAATGCCCAATTTCCAGTTGCCTTAAAAAAAAAAAAGGCAAAACAAAAAATAACAGACAATTCAAAGAACACAGGGCATGGCAAGAGAGTAGAGAAAGGAAAAACAAAAGCAGTCATATATTTAAAATTTATTTTATTTCATCAAAAATTTCCTTTTTCCTGTCAAAAAAGTATTATACATCTTATAAAACAGTATAAATAACCCTGATTTTCTTCAAATTCCATATATAAAAGTAATAATTTGTTAAAAATAGTTACAACATATGGAATGAGAAAATATATAGACTACATCCTTTCAAGAATCTCAAATCCACACTCTTTAAATGGTATAAATAATTATAACAAACTGAAATTCGTGAATTTGATTCACAGAATCTCATTTCTACATAAATAAGAAACATAATACTGCAAAGGCATAATAATAATAATAAATAATAATAATAATAATAACAACAACAACAACAACAGTAATAAACTTAAAAGATCACTTGATTCCAAAATATTTCTCAGCTTATGGCTCTGTGTTTGTGTGGTGTGTGTGAGTGTGTGCATTTGAGTGTCTGCCATGGTAAGAAATGCCATCAATAACAGCCCAGTTTTCACAGGTGCCCAATCCTTCTGTAGGAATCTGCATGCACCGCTCGCTGCTCCGGTAGCAAGGCCTAGAGAAAGAAGGCAAGTGGTACACTTCACCCTGATGTCAAGATTATGTTTTTTAGGGGGGAGTCTAAATTCACACATTTATAATGCAAACAATTTTTAAAAGCACACATCAATACTACATACGCAAGCGAAGGAACACAAAGGCAGAGGAAATCACATCACACACAGACAACGTACAGATTCTAATAATGTTCCATATTCTTAAAATTAGTGTCAGCTTAGTTATCGGAATCAGGAGAGCCTGCTGTGGTCTAGTGAGAGCAATAAGCAGTCCACCCTGCCATCTCACTGCAGGAATTTTTTTTTTTAGCATAAAAGTCTTGCCAGTTTTTATCTATCAAATCCTGAAGTAATTAGAGTAAAAGGCTATTTTTTACTTTGAAACATTGGTGGGTGGTGTGGGAAAAGCACACTTTGAAAACAGTGCAGACGAGAAAGCAGTGTGTAGGATCTTAGCCTAAACATTTGGTTTAATATTCCGTTAAAAACTGAGGTCAGGTTTATAATTCAGTTCTGTAAGGAAGACTTGAAGCATCTAACACCCACCATCACAATTCCTGATTAAATCTGAGTATTTGGAAATTGAATTGAAATATAGGAAGCTTCCAAAAACATGGATTTTAAACCTCTGTTAGAAAGAAGACAGAAGTACATCATGCAAAAGCATAGATATATTAAAAGGAGAAGAAAACAGAATTGCTCCAGTATACAATTATGGTGCTAATGTGACTTGGCAAAGCCACTTTGAAGGGTTTACAGAAAGAGTTGAGAAATTCCTTGTCAAATGTCAGCTGAGAGGCAAGGTATTTGAAAAAAGAAGAATAGCCAAACTAGAACGAATTATTTTAGAATTCTACAAACTAAGGAGTATTTTTTATTTTATTCCTAATTCTGAATAGACAAAATGGGCAAGACTAAAGAGTTGAGACTTGAAAAAGGAGGATCATGAATGAAACACTAAAGAGAAAGAACTATTCGAAAACCTTGGTAATAAAAGATTGTGTCTGGTAGTGAGCTGGGATGATGCTAATTCTAAGGGAAGGGGAAGAAGATCTTTATTTTCTTTAAAAAAGTTTTTCAAGCTAGAGCATTAAAAATTAAGTTAAATAAACTATGTCAACTAAAAAAGTCACTAATCACACATTCTACTTTGTTAGTTGTGAAAAGTCCCCATTTATGCATTCCATGGAACTCAGCAGGCTGCACTCTCTCTAGTACAGGAAAACCCAGGATGCTTTGTTAGTAATACATAGCCTAGAGCTGCACTTGAATTCTGTAACGTTTTTGGCATCAGACAAGAGTGTTAGGTCAAGTGTGCAGAGCTCAAGTGATCCTGATACTTCATCATCAATTACAAATGTGCAAAGGAGACCCAGAACACTTAATTACACAGCACAGAGGCTGAGAGCTCAAAAGCAGCACTGAAGACACCAAAACCAGAGCAGCACTGCAGTTCTGTGGATTTGTAATACAGGCAAGGTGTAAAAGTCTAGAGAGAAGATTTAGCTTCTTCATCCCCACGTTTGAACTGGTATAACTTTCAAACAAACAGGTAAAATTAAACTAGGTGATCTGAGTATACTATTAGAGAAAGATCCTCATACCTGTGGTGTGTTGGTTTCAGAAGTCCTGTTTTCAAGTTCCTCCTGCAGGCATTGGTTTATCCTTTCTGCCTGCAGCAGCTGGTGTTGAAGCTGCAGAAACTGCTCCCTGGGAACCATCGGACAGACTTGCTGCTGGAGCAGCGGCAGATCCCGAGCATGAGGGGATGGGCTAAGCATCGCAGTGGACCTCAGGCGCTGCATCTGGAGGGTAAGGGCAAAGGCCTGATCAGCTGCAGTACCTTCAACCACAGAGCTGCCCTCTAAGGTGGCAAGCAGAGAGTAAGGAAGCCTATGAATTCATTAAATAACTTGAAAACAGGACAGCACGTGATCCTGAGTAAGAATAAAGAATCATTTTGTTTAGGAGACAATATATTTAATGAATAAGCAGGCCTTCTTAAAAGCTTTAGACTTAAAAAATTGTACTTCCTCACTCATGAGTGACCATAAGGACATGAGGTACACGATGTGCATATGTCTGAATTCTACTTCATTTTTTTCCTTACACTAGAACATTTAATTATGCCTCTCTTAAAAATTTTTTTTAAAAAACAGTTTGGAATAGGCTAAGGGGAGAAAGTGGTTATGCTCTAGGGTTTTGCCACTTTACTTATCATTCTTAAAGATTCTCATAAGCAAATATTCAATGGCTACATTTTTTCCAAGTTAGCTTTTTTTTTTGAAGAATCTCAAATCTAAAATTATTTTAGCCTACCTTAGTTTATCATACAGGCAATTCTAGGGTATAATGTGATACCCTAGAACATCTGGGCTTTGAAGTACATGGGATAAAAGTATTTGTTCAAGACAGTGAGGAAATGGTATATGTATCACATGCCAATCAAAGTTGGGGCGAGGGAAAGGAGAATGCGCTGCATTTGGCTGGTGCAGCATGCCACTTCCCAGCTGTCAACACATTAAGCAGACAGACGGCTCAATGGAAGTCATGCAACAAACTTGACCAAATACCAAAGTCAAGAAGAAGTACCCCCAGGCTTGTGAGAAGGGGAAAAGGCTCTCTAGGACACAACTACAATTAAAATGTTACCATGAAACTTCAGAGCCACTATTCATTTCCTTAAATCTGAATTTCTTTCTGAGGTGGGGTGTTACCCATTTTGAAATATTTCTATTTAGAGATTCAGAAAACCCACCACTTTATTTTCAAGAATAAAGAATATGGAGAATTATGATCCCTTGACTTTATATCAGTGGGATGATTTTCTTCACACATCTTTAAATACTGAGGAAAATCCTGATATAAATGTAAACAGAGACATTCCACAGTTAAAGCAAAGTGAAAATGAATATTGGCTCTTAAGTTTTTATTAACTGTTACAGTCAGTAGAAATGACTACATGAACAAGGAGTTTAATGAGATGTTGGCATGCTATGAAATTCATTGAAAGAGATTGTTCTACCTTCACACACTATCTCAGGCAGAGAACTGCACCCTTCTCTGCTAGTTCCAACCACAGAGTTCTAGGTACAGGTTAGCCACAGATAAAACAAAAAACAAAAGAAAATTACAGGAGTTACAAAAGAGGAAGAAAAGTTCGAGTTATAAAGAGAAAGAACAGTACAAATTGGGTATATTATATACCTGAACAATGTGCTCTAGTCAGTAGGCACTCATAAAGGACCAACATTTACATTTCTCTGTATATAAATTTTATAGATACTAAAATATCTTATAGCTCCAATTCTGCAGTCACTTTCTCACCTATTGCAATTTAGTTGGTTTTTGAACTTGCTACCTTTGCCTCTGCCCATCCCAATATAATTATTCAGAAGATTCCAAGTCCAGTATGGAATGGATCTGATGTTAAACAAACCTTGCCATTTGGAAATGCAGAATATAAGCTATAAAACATTTTTGTTGTTCAAGCGTCTGAACTGTTGGCTATCAGAGGTACACAACAGACTTTGAGAACTGCTGATAGTCTATAACCCCCTTTTTTTTTTTTTTGGAGTGTTCAAAATGAATTGTTTATAGAACATTTCCTCATAGAGTTGAAAAAAATCCTGGAGTAGGAGTCAAATTCTTCCATTTCCTTGTCTAGTGATTCAGTATCTTTAATTACACTGTGGTAGGAGTATTATATTACATCAGTGACTTTTAAACTGGCACATAGGGACAAGGAGAAACCCCTTCCCCCCAAGGGAATGCATACATCAGATCAGAATCACGTAGAAAGTTTTTCCTAAATTCCTTGATCCCAAAGATTCTGCTGTAGGAGCATCTCTGCCTGCCTACTGTCCCTCCCCTGAACCTGCTGAGAATCCATCCCAGAGCAAGAGGAAGGTACCTATCCCTTAGGTGAGTTGGACACAAAAAACAATGTGAAAACCATTGTTCATCACCAAATTTGGCCTAAGCTATAGATACCATGACATAAAAATGCAATTTGTAGGGCTAGTGGGAAGGAGGAAATGGAGAGTTACTGCTTAATGGTTAGAGTTTCTATTTGGGATAATGAAAAAATTTTAGAAGCAGTGGTGATGGTTGTGGAACATTATAAATGTAATTAGTGCCACTGAATGCCACCTCACAAAATTTGCCATTTTAACCATTTTTATGTTTATACTTACCACAATTTAAAAAGATAACGTTATATACCCACACTCACTGAATTAGACACTTTAAACGGGTGACCTGTGTAGTATGTGAATTACATTTAACAAAGCTGCTAAAGAATAGAATTTGTATGTCTGTACAGAGTTAATAGCTCAGTCTTATTTCCTGATGAAAGTTTCGTTAGAATAGTGTATGAGATGTTCTTTTCAGTGTTCCAATTGAAAATTCATGCTTTTTCTTTAGTTATTCAGCTCCAGTGCCAAAAACACTCAATTTCTCTCATCCATTAGTAAGTATTTACTCCTAGATCATGGAGAAAGGTCATGAGGGGAAATTGTTTTTGATGACTAATAATGTAAGAGTAGGACCTGGAGAGAAGGGGGCTTCTGAGGCCAGAGAGCAGGTGGAAGAAGAACTGGCCTGTTGGCAGAGCACGTGGAGAGGCTCTAACAGTGCTTAAGTACACCCTGCTACTTGTTACTTTGGTACCAGACATGTCACACTTAGCTTCAGATATTTTATTCATTAGAGCATATAATTATTTTATCAGAAAAGCATATCTACATCTAAACACAGCCTGCAGCTCAAGGTTTTGAACACATTTATTATATGCTGTCAGAGAAAGAAAAAAATAGTTTGGATTTCATTCTTTATAGTTCCACTAATCTCCCTATTAGCGGATAATCAGAGAACATAAAATTGACATTTAAATGTCAATGTGATGTGTTTGCCCATATTTCATATTTAAAAACTAAGCATCTACTGAAACTTACCTTTGCATGTTTCCAGCTTCATAAAAGAAAGTATTTAAATATCTCATTTCTCTCCTATAATTCTGGTTTAAAAATATTTGTATACATAATACTTTTTAAGAACACAAAAAGACATTTTCTACCCATGCCTCTCTACCTTATATAAATTTTACAGGTCACTAAACGTTGGGTTAATATTTTCACCTACCCAAAGCCAAGTAACTCAATGAAATTTTTACTTAATAAGGAGGATTTAACATAGGTTGTTTTATATCGTATATTTGTAACTCAGTATTCAGAAAGCAGTCTATTAGACGGGAAACTCAGTGTCCAAGCTGCCAAGTTTTACAAATCCATTTTCATATTTAACAGATGTCCCTCTCACAAGGTGGTGCTGAGTTACAAACGTAGTTATGAACAATGGCAACACTTGAAAATTAAACCTCTAAATGCTAATGCTCTTAATTCCCTGCATGCATTTCCTAACTAAGCAGGTTGTTAGAGGGCAATCATATCTATAAAACATGACATTATGGGAGGTATCAGGAAAACTATTACAACCACAGCAATAGAGCAAGAGCTCTCAGCCTCTTGGTCAGTACTGGACTGAGCCTTTGCCACTTGAATTTGTTGAAGTGCAGGTCCTTGCATTTTAGGATAATCAACATTATTCCTTCCTTGGTGAAACAGTATGTATTCCTATGACTGTGTAATTAGCAAAAATATCTGTCAAACTTGGTAAGACAGACCAAAGAATCCATCTTGGCAGTACACTTAGATTTTCATTGTTTTCATAATAGGAATCTAACACTATGCTAGTTTATCTCAACAAATGGCTCATTCATGGATTAAAATATTCTTCATAGCTAGAGCCATTTGCTTAAAAAACGTACCTCCATTAGCTGCTCATCCAGTTTTACTTGTTTCTTTTTCAGACCTTCATTTTCCAAATGAATTGTTTCAAATTCTCGTTCAAGGGAATTCATCTGACTAACCTGTTAAAAAAAACAACAACAAAAAACCCTTAAGAAAAAAAAAAAAACACCTGAGTTGCTCTACTTTATTTTGACAAATTTACACTAGTCAGAAATCTCAACTCATGAAAGAAAACTGAGTTCATTTATCGAGGGAAAACAGCATACAGTATAATTCAGTGCCTTGATTACATTTAAGTAGTCTAGTTTTTTATATTTAAAAAAAAATTGAAGTATAGTTGATTTACTTTTTAATCACCACTCCTCACATAGAACAGGTTCCTTAAGGCAGGTGGCTTTACTGACAATGGTCATAACTCTCACAAACTTAAAAAAAATTTATGAAATTTTTATAATGAAAGTAAATGACTGTTCATCATTCTTCCCAGATTTTTAAACAAACAATAATTTTCAGAAGAGGAAGGAAACATAGGCAGACCTTGTTTTATTGCACTTGGCTTTTACTGAGCCTCACAGATAGGGAGTTTTTTTACAAACTGAAAGTTTGTGGCAACCCTGTGTGGAACATGTCTACTGGTGCCGCTTTTCCAACAGCATCTGCTCACTTTGTGTCTCTGTGCCACACTTCATAATTCTTGCAATATATCAAACTTTTTAATTATTATATTTGTTATGGTGTTCTGTGATCTTTGATGTCACTACTACAGCTTGCTGAAGATGATGGTTATTAGTATTTTTTCAGCAATAAACATTTTTTTAAACTATTTATGTTGTTTTTTTTAGACATAATGCTATTACACACTTAATAGACTACAGCATAGTGGAAATATAACTGTCATGTGACTCACTTTATTGTGGTGGTCTGGAACTGAACCTGCGATATCTCCAAGGTATGCCTGTGGTGAAAACTTTGAGTTTTAGTTTAGAAAAAGAAAGAAAGAAAAGTAACAAACAAGAACTCCCAGAGTAATATCTGGACTGCAACCTCAGACCTGAGAAACCCTGTGCCAGAACCACTCAGTTAAGCTGCTTCCAAATTCTTGACCCACAGAAACTGAGACAATAAATTTTTGCTGTTTTAGTTTGTTACAGAGCAATAGATAACTAATATAAACCATATTAAGATATTCCTAATATTGAGGGTATATATATATTTTACTAACTTGTAAAGGCTTATGATATTAATGAAGATGATTACCATCCTCTTTATGAAAACTTAAATTAATCCTTTTCAGTGATCACCCAGTCAAAAAGAACTATGATACTGTTTTGACAAGATTACAAAAGCATAGATATAAGGAAGAACCAGAGCATGCCATTGTAATCATTTCCTTGGAAGCATGCAGGGGAAGCAACATACACTTAGGGTTGCATCATGGTCAGAACAAAGACACTGGTATAAACTCGCAAAAACTCACCTTCCTAGTAGTAGGAGATCGTTCCTTCTGAAACTGTTCACACTCTCTCTTTAAGCTCAACTTTTCCTGCTCTGTGGGCTTCACAGTACCTGATGAGTTCAGATGTTTTTGGTGCTTAGGAGGAAGAAGGTTGGACTCCAGTTGATGGACCTAAAAAGAACAAGTGTAAGAGAAAGAAGTGCTAATATATAATCACCCAGCCAGGAAAAACAAAAAGCAAACATAAGGAAAGTTTTTATTCAGTACTTGTGTTTTGTTGTGTTATAAAAAAAACTTTTTCCAGTCAAGTCTGCCAATTCTTTCTTTTTTTTTTAACTTTTAAAATTATTTATTATTATTTTTTAATTGAAGTATATAGATCTGCCAATTCCTGAAGCCTACTTTTTTGGATTTGAAAGGATCCTCTGTAGACAAATCTATCTTTCATCCACTTGGGTCTAAAATCCCAACACTGAATGGATCAGACAGGGAATTGGGGACTTCTGGCTCAGCCAAACCACTGGGAATCGCGATGTGGCTACCAAGAGAACAGACATAGTCCTAGGCACCTTTGCTCTGCTATAAGCATAACTTTTAGGAGTGAAGGGGGTGACAGTTCCAGTGACATTGGAGTCTTCACACCTGAAACAATGCGTTTACATCAACTAAGTTCCATGAGGACAGCGACCATGTTTAGTCTTGTTCAACACTGTAACTTTACTGACAGCAGAGTTTCTGGCACAGTGTAGGCGTTCTAAGTGAGTATCTGTGACTCTTAAAAAAGAGAGTTCCTCGTTCAAAGAGGTATTTAAGCGTAGGTTAAACATAGTTGGTCGACTACTTAGCAGAGGTAAAGACTTTAAATATCAGTGTAGTTATTGGAAAAGATTATCTTCAAGGACCATTCTAACCTTGAAATGCTGAGTCTTTAAAAAGGGGTACCTTTTCTCTTGCAAGGACTTAGACCCATAAGATTTGAGTCTAGTTTTGCCATTTTTGTACTACCAGTCTTGGCAGCTAGCCTAATTGAATGAGGAATATATGGTTAACATAATTTCCATTCATAAAAGCACAGATTTAAATTTACCACTGCTTATATGAAATGAAAAACATGATATAGACATATGATAAAATTATATTGCAAGTAAATGATAAATTATACATTCTGAAAATAAGTCTCCTGCAGCAGAATACTCAAATCCATACCCCAGAATCACTGCAATCATCTCAAACATTCATTTTCAAACACACACCACCATGTGCAACTTTTCAACTTACCTTCTCCCTGGAGTGTATGAGTTCTGCTTTGGTGTTCTGGACCACTGTTTGGAGTCTCTCATTCTCTTGCCAAAGCAGCTGTTGTTCCTCATTCATCAGGTGATCTAACTTGTCCCAAGACAGCATTTGCTGTTGGTTATGGAATCCTGATGGATAGGTGGCTATTTCCGGAGCCCAAATCTTAGGAGAGAATTGCAGAGTTAAGCCTTAAAATCAAGCTGATTTCTGTTTTGAATGTCTTCTAATGAGAATGAGCACATGTATATTTAGATATAAATAAAACAATATTCTTGGGTTTTGACTTTTTAAAAAAGGTTTGGAAAATCTCTGCTTAAAACAGTCTTTGATAAAATAGAAACATCAAATCTAACAGCAGATGACTGCAGGGCAATTCCTAGTTCCATACAGGACCCAAGTGCACAGAGATTGGTGGCCTTAAAAATTACCTCATTTTTATGAAGTTATTCTTTGAACCCAAATAACTACTCTTTTGGTTAACAGAGGGTACAAAGAGAACTCTGAAGTTTACTGCTAACTTGGAAGCTTTAACATGCTGAACTCTACTTTCATTTTCACACATGCAATCATAATCCTTTTTTAGAATCCAAAGCACATATCATCCATGTAATTAAGGTCTGAACTCAGGAATATGCTTTAAGTTACCACAGTGATTTTTTGGATCCTGAAAAGTGCTTTAAAAATTTTTCTTAAAGGTAACACAACTAGATAAGGCTTTGACTTTTAAGCCAAAATATGAAAAAGAAAAAAAATGTACGATATCATTTTGAGACAAATGTCAGCCCAGAAGTAATCTGGAAACAACTATTATGTTTTTGTTTTTTAATCACAGTTAAAGAAAAGGATTACCAAGAAATAAAGTAGCTGAATTTAGTGCCTCCTTTTATGTAGGACAAAATCTTAACATCTACCAAGGCTAACATCCATACATTGTTCTTAATTTGCACACAGATGAAGCAGCATTGTGATGTATTAAAATGAGACACACTTTCTACAGCATCAAAATGTTTTAGTTTTATTACTACAAAATAACTCAGTCATGGTCTTCTGACTTGAACAGTACAAAAAATAACCTTGTCATTATAGATCCATTTATGTGAAGTTCAGAAACCAGCATCCCTAACCTATGGTTGCAGAAGGTAGAGAAGTGGTTCCCTTGGGATTATCAACTGGAAGGGATACAAGAGAGCCTGCTGGGTGCTGGAAATGCTCTATATTTTGAGCTAGTTACACAAACACAAATATACATACATCTATATATAGGTAAAATATCATACATTTGTGAATACATATATGTGTATAAAATTAATCAAGTTATAGACTTAAAATTTGTGCACTTTGCTGTATAAAGTCATACCTCAACAGAGAAGAACTTACCTTGTCACCAGCATTCTGGAGTTGCTTGCGTAAAGACATCACTTCTTGTTTTAAAGCCTCCTTTTCCTGCTGAGTCACTCGCAGGTCAGATTTAATCTGGGACATTTGCAGGTTTACATTCTGCAGGGTGTCTTCTAAATTCTGAACCTGCATCATGAGAACAATCTTACACTGTGACACAAATCCTCATGGTCTCATCTATAGCACGTCCACATACAAATGAGCTAAGACAAGAGAACTCCAAGGCCCCTTCTTCTTCTACTTACTATATCCAGCTCTTTTCCACAGCTCAGTAGAAACCCAGGATATTATGTATCTTTACAGGATGTTTAATTATGTTTAGGACAGCAATGAACTATGTCTAGAACAAGGTATTGCTGATTTAGTCATCTGGTATATTACCAACTAATATCTTTCAAAACCAGTGAGTACCAACCAGCATCACAAAAGATGGTTTTACTGAATTTTTTGTGGTGTTGGTATATAAAGAAAGGACCTCTTAGTTGAAAATAAAAACTTATCTTTGTAGAACCCTACTCCATGCTAAACATCTCATATATATTTCAGTTAAAAAAAATAAGTTGGTAAAAAGAATGCTGATAGAGTTCCTTAACTATAAAAGGACGTGAACCTGCTTTATAAATCCTATTTCTAAATTAGAAACAAGCATTCATTTTTACACACTATTCTTTTTTTTTTTACACACTATTCTTAAGCTTTCGTAAGTAAGTAATCTCATAATGATGAGATAACCTCAAAATTATTTCATAATAATGAACTTTGAAGGAACTGTTGTTCAGCCATCTCACTATACTGTAAGCATGTGTCAAATATGAGTTACACTGAGTCATTCTGAGCCCTCTTCAGACACTTTCACCTGGAACGTTCTTTCCACTGGGGTTCTGTTAGAAGACTTAGGAAAATATTAACTGTGAGGATGAAACAAGAATTATTGACATACTTTTTCCTGTGAAGCCACTAGCTGTGACTTTAAGCTTTCATTTTGGTGTTCCCAAGACTTCTGTTCCTGCTCCATAGTAGCAATTCTGTGCTCTAAAACACTTGATTTTGCCAACTGTTTCAGGAAAAGAATAGAGTTAATAGGGCATTTTTGCAAACATGTCTAGTCTCAATTCATATGCCTACATTTATACTGAAAAAATCAAGTACCATCTCTTTACATGGGGGATCAGGGCAAGATAAGAGAGATGTCTTAACTCCCTTTTCAATTTGCTTTTAAATATATATATATATATATATATATGTATATATATTTTTTAAATTGAAGTATAGTCAGTTTACAATGTTGTATCAATTTCTGGTGTACAGCATAATGCTTCAGTCGTAATAGGAACATACATATATTCGTTTTCATATTCTCTTTCACCATAAGTTACTACAAGATATTGAATATAGTTCCCTGTGCTACACAGTATAAGCTTGTTGTTTAACTCCCTTTTCTACCTTTAATTTTGAGGAGTCTCTTCTCTTTGGGAATTTCCATTTTTCTTTCTCATTGCCTCGTGTTTTGTGGGTGAGATGGTGGGCTGGAAGGCAGTTAGAAACCTCAAGAGTGTGCCATAATAGGAAATATGGACTGCCTATGAAGGCAGGTGGAACAAAAGCAGTGTTTTTAGAATTGCTAGGGAACACATAATAGAAAAAAAAAAAAAGCCTATGTAATGTAATGGGTTTCAGATTATTAAATACAATAATATTTACATTATATAGGTATAATAGTGATATATTTAAATAACATTGTATATTAAGTAGCATGGTTACTTACTAAAGTGAGACAAACTTTATATTACTATATTTAATAATATAAATATTAAACAACAAATCCAGACTCTTATTAAAATCCTCATGGTCTCAGGTCACAAAATGCCAGCCGCAGTGCTGCACCAGAAGACTTTTAGGCTAACATGGCAGGCCCATGTGCCACTGTGCATTATGGAAATGCTCATCATGGTACACATTGTACAATGACGGTAAAAAGTCTTATTTTTACTACCTTATCAACACAGCTATTTAATTCTTCACTTAGAGCTTCCTTTTCTTCAAGCAGTTTTTCATTGTAGCTTAGAACACTAGAAATCTTCTGCTGGAAGTCAGAGAGATCCGGACATCTGTGCAGCTGTAAGAGATAAACAAACGAGCCCTCCCGTCACATCTCATGGCTGTGTTTATAAAGATTTATTTATAAACAGGGCATTTTCACGGCTGCTGCTATCTCCCTATCTGTAGATATTTCAGAGGACGTATAAACTCTAGGGGACTATAATTAACTTTAACAAAATGTTCCCTGCTGGTTTCTCTTGATTCTACAACTGACTGAAATGTCTGCTCAGATAAAATCAACGAGACATTGTTATCTATGGTCCTAGCTTTCTGTTTTACCTTCAGGGTAAAATAAATGACATACTGCCATTCTGTCATGAGTTTAACTTATGTACATATGGCACAAAACATTTTCCTCAATGTTTTTTTACCTAGGAAAAATCTTTTTCAAAATCTCAGCCAAGACTATAGGATTGGCATCAACCAAATTCAATGTATCAACACAAGGGCAAGTTTAAAGATAAATCAGTCAGTATTTTTAGCTTGTTCCATGTACCCTTCCCTTTGGAAGATGCCTAAACTGACTTGTTTAGTAAAATGTTGCTGGTGTGGACACACTAGCTTCCTCCTCTCTAGTTTATGGAATCAAGACAAACCAAAGGCTTGTTCCTTTTCAGCATCAGCCTTGGCACTACTGACATTCTGGGCCAGGTAATTCTTTGTTGAGGGGGGTTGTCCTGTGCGCTGTAGGGTGGTTAACAGCATCTCTGGCGTTACCTATTACATTCCAGGAGCGCCTGCCCCTCCCCATACACCGGCTGTAAAAACCAAAAATGTCCCCAGATATTGCTAAATATCCCGGGGTAAGGAAGGACTCCCCGTCTCCCCACAGTCACTGCTTTAAAGAGGCTGAGTGTTATCTTATCTTAACCCTTTCCCATAGTTCATATGTTTTTAATTTCCCTCTTCTTCATGTGGCTTTCAAATCTTTAATTATTACTATTATGATTTTATGGCCATCTTTCTACTTTCTACCTTAAGTTCTTTTACATTTAGCTTTAGGAATAGCATGACAAAACAGACTTGAAGGGTTGAATCCTGTCTTCAGCTGGCAACAAATCCAGCATACCTTAAAAATCTAACCAAGTCGGGACGTAGGAAAATGTAAAGTACCTGGGCATTGGTTTAATAAAGGACACTTCTGCTTTTCTCACTACCTCGCCTCCCCATCCCCAGATGCTCACAAAGCCTGGTGCCATTTTGGGTGTCTACTGACTGGCGTGTGACTTCTGCTGATGCTATTTGTGTTTCCCTTCAGTGCAACAGATAGTACAAGGGAAAATGTTTTGTGAACAAGGAATCCTTATGTCATACAGAGCAGCACATGTTTGCTAGGTCCAAGCTGCCTGGCAGCAACCGTGGGCTGACACCATCCTCCTCCTGTGATCCAGAAGAGTCCAGGTGCCACGAACACCTTCCTACCAGAGGCAAACAGGGCTCACTGTTTTCCCATCTCACTATTTACATCAGTGCTTCTAAAAATATGCAATAAAAATATGCCAAATGATGTTCTCATTATGCTATTTTACTCCCAACTCTGCTCCTTGTCTTCTGACCCATAGCTTGGCAGGATCACAAAGCACACACTTCCCATGCTATGAATTTGGAACCCATCATTATCATCTGAAAGACTAAACAACAGACAGAAAAAGGTAAAGGAGAAAAGTACGCCCCAGTTAATTAGGATGAATTTGGTAATAACAGCTTTGGAATACTTATACACCATAGAAGGGCCTTTTTACTTCTGGAATCTTTATGTGGACAGACAGCTTCTGCTATGGCAGAAAAGATATACTTTGCACAGCAGCATCTGACTTGAAGAGGTTCTTAAAAGCACCTATCAGGTAACAGTTCTCTATTAGGCATTATGAGAGACACAAATTTCCTGAGTCTTATAATCCTATTAGGAAATCCGGACTTACAGGAGTCAATTAAAGATCAAACATCGCACACTCTGTATTTGAGCATTCAGGGAAGGATACATTTATGCTCATAGGCTGAATAGATATGAGAGAATTTTACAGTCTAAGGGTATCATAATATTAAAGTAATCCTTTGGTGAAGCACATAAATAAAATGGAACAACTAAATTCTCCTGTTGTAAATCAGGATTGCTCAAACTCAGAGAGTCCTGTACTCATTGAAAAATTCAGAATAAAGAGTAAAATTAGACAATGTTCAGAATATAACTTTAAGGTGAACCCTCTTCTATATTTAAAAGTAGATCTTTGTTTGAAATTTGAAATATGCTCCTTAAAGCCAAATTCATAGGCGAGACTGCATCCCTGATAATCCTTTAGAATCTACTCTTCTGCCCAAGGTAGAGGCCTCAAATTCACTATGAGAAAAAGGCACCAGCTTCACCTGTGTCTCACATACCTGGGTGAATAGCTATTAAAGTTATGAGCAAGAACATGTTTTTAGATAAACTAGTATTACTTTGACACCTGGCCAGGAGCAAGTAGAACAATACATTTCTTAACCTGAAGTGGTTGTGATTCATTTATAATAACAGAATTTCAGTCTCCAACATATATAAGTTATATAACTAGAACAACATTTAAAGAATCAGCAATCGGAGCCCTGATAAATAGGTTTGAACTGCAAGCCCTCAACTTTACTAAGCAGTAAGCTAGTTAACAGGACTCAGTAAAAAGGGTATTTGGCGGCTAGGAAAGACGGACCAGCAGGCACATGTTCTGCTAGCCCCCGCGCCCCGCCTGAGCAGCACACGGTCTTACTTGTTTTATTTTCTCCAGTTCATCTTTGAGAAGGAGGTTTTCCTGTTCCACGATATGAGTCTGTATTTTAACTTCAGAAAGTTCTGCCTCCAGAGAAGACACTAAAGTGGAGGACTAAGAAAAAAAATGAAAAAGTCAAATAATACACATACTCATTTAGCCCGAGGAAACTCAATAGGTTCACAAAAGGCACCATTAAGGAAACACGAGTGCAAATTCAGTGACATACTGTTTTATGACCATTTGTCCTTATACTCATTAGAACTAACCAAAACTACCTTTTAAAAGACTTTCCACTAAAATGGCATGAACATGATTTCTAAGTTCATTTTTGCGGATTTTCCCACCATAAAGTTACTATCTTTCTCTTGGGGGAGATACTTGAGACCACGCACATTGTTTTTCCTTAAGCTTTTGCTTATACATTTTAGTGTCTGTCAGTGGATTTTGTTTACAACAATCATTACTCTGGTGTTTGCCTAATGAAGACTTTGTTTCCTTCTTTCTTTCTACATTTATTAATTGGAGTTCTGTAAGGAAGAGCTGGTACTTCTTCCCCCACCCCTTTACTTATTCAATTTTTTATAACACTACAGACCTATAGGTATTTATTTTATTCTAAATTTATTTTATAATTACATTTATGTTATGGTATACTTAACTTTGCTGATCAACTTATTGAAGCTTTGACCATTAGGAGTTTCTTGGGGTTGTGCACTGTGTCCTTTCGACATCCCCCGTCTCTTTGAGCACCTTTTTCTTTCTGGCATGAGATGTTCCAGGCTCATCTTGAACTGTCCCTGCCCCAACCTTGGAATCAATCATTTTTCCAAGGAGCCCTGGTTCTTCTTATAGGATAATAGTGTTTAGAAACCAAAATCTGGGCACTCCAGCCATATACACACATCTACACCTCTATTGTATGTATCTGTCTATGTATTAAGAAACCCAAGCTGATACTAATTGATACTCAAGTTGATACTCAAATTCCAATCCAACATCAGAGGGTTCATTTTATCCTTCCCAGTTTTCCCACTTCCAAATTCCTTCTCCAGCAGTGAGAAACTCAGTTCTTATTACCTGCAATATATTTACTTATTTGTTCAATTCGAGTATATACAGAGTAGCTCAAGAATTACTAACATACACGCCCAAGAGAAACAGATTTACTAACTAGATTATAGAGTATTTATGTGCACTTCTTTTTGTCTTAACCCTACAGTATACAGTCAAGATACTAATTTCCAAATTACTTATTTTCTTCCCCATTGTGGTTATGTTATCCATTTATAATAGAGTTAGGTTCATTTGTTAGTGTTTGTGTTCCATTTCCATACCCCCTCATCTTTTATTTTTTGGACTGGTTTAAATTGTGTGTTTATTGAGGGGGCAGGTGAAAAGTATATGAAACATTACTATGGTGCCAAGTGTCAGAGTTACATGAAACGATACTCGGAAGTGCCCCTCCCTCCCCATCCCTTCTATCACATTCCCATTCCTCTCTTTCATCCCCTTCCTATTCTCCCCCTATAGGTAACCATCTCTTTAGTTACCTGGTTCACCATCCATGTATTTCTTTTGCACAAGCACATGTGTACTGTCTAATGTCCCCTTCTTAACCTGGATGTAGTATGCATACTCTACCCACTCTTAGATACTCTTTTGTGCTTTTCTTTTTTCACTTAAGAGTATGTCCTGGAAATCATTTCATATCAATAGAGATCTTTCTCTTTCATCCATTCTTTCTTTCTCTTTTTTTAAAGCTGCGTAATACCACTCCATGGTGTGGCTACACCCACCACGTTTATCCAACCACTCTCCTATGTGTGAGCATCTAGGCTGTTTCCAATAGTTTGCAGTTACACACAATGCTGCAATGAATAATCAACACTGTGCATATGAATTTTCATATTTTTGGAGGAGCATCTTTATGGTAGATTCCTAGAAGTCAGACTGCTGAGACAAAAGGTAAGTATACATGTAATTTTGTTAGGTATTGCCAAATTTCCTTCCAGAAGGACAGTATCAGTTTCTATCCCCACCAGCAATGTATGAAAGTGCCTGTTTTCCCAAAGCCTTGCCAACAGAATACGTTGTCATATTTTTTAATTGTTGCCAATCTCATAGGTGAGAAATGATGTAGCAGTGTTGTTTTATTTGCATTTCTCTAATTCTGAGTAATTTAAACATTTTTTCATAGTTTTGAGGGCCATTTTTTATCTCTTTTTTGTGTGTGAATTGTTCATGTGTTCTTCCCATTTTGCTATCAGATTTGGGTCCTAAGTCCTTTGATTTTTAAGAGTTCTTTACATAGTAGGGATATTGGCCCCACTTTTTGTTGAATATGATGCAAATATTTTCTCCCAGTTTGTGAGGTGTCTTTTGACTTTGTTTATGGTATTTTTTTGCCATGTAAAAAATTTTAAATTTAATCAGTTTTTTTTTTTTGCCTCTAGTTTATGAGTCATAGTTACACAGCCTTTCTCTACACCAAGGCTAAAGATGAATATCCCCATTTTCTTCTAAGTACTTGTATAGTTTTATCTTTTATGTTTAGACTCCTAATCCAATTAGAGTTTACCCTTATGTGTGATACAAGATATGGATCTAATTTTATCTACTTCTAAATGTCTACCCAGTTGTCCAGGCACCACTTATTAAAAAGTCCATCTTTACCCCAGTGACTTGAGTATCTACCTTTGTTACATACTGAGTTCCCATTTGGATTTGGGTCTAATTCTAGACTCTCTATTCCACTTATCTGTCTATTCATGTGCCAGCACCACTCTGTTTTAATTATTAAGACTTTATGTGTAAGAATTTAATGCAAGCATTTCTTTTCTTTCTTAGGATTGCTTCCAAAAAGGCTGTAGAGGAGCTGCAGAACATACCTGCACTTTGCAGTGTTCCAGTTCATCTTTCAGATTAGACTTCTCTTGTTCCCACTCCTCACAGGTACTCTGACCTGGCTCTTCATCTTTCTGGCACAGCATTTCTGCCAGACGTTGATTAAGTTCTTGCAGTTCTTTCTGATTTTGAGAATTCTGTTGGCTAAGCTCTGTATTTTCCAAATCCAACTGTTGGTTTTTGGTTTTTAATTCTGAAATCTAATTAAAATTGAAATACGTTTTAAATACTGTTACCATGTTTCTGCTAAAAAACATTTTCAGAGACTAATTGTTTTTTCCCTCTCTATGCAGATAAAGTTATATCACACACGCACACACATTTAATAACAGAAATAATACATACTCATTATTACAAAGTCAGTTGATTCAGAAGTATATGAAGAAGTGCTAGACACTCTGTCTAATCCCAGTCCACAGGGGTCGCCACTGTGCACAGCCGGATATGTATCCCTCTGGATTGTTTTCCAAGCGTATACAACACCCATAGACACATAAGTTTTTTTTAACAAAAATTTGCATCATTTCTGATGTTTGGATAGTCTCTTCTTTCCACTTACAATATCTTACAGACTCTTATCTTTCCAAGTCAGTGCATTCAGAAACCACCACATGCTGTATTTTTAAGTGGCTGTAGGGTGTTTGTGTATCAAGACATTCCATACTGTATTTACCCATTCCCACACTGATAGACATATAGGTTTGTTATCATTCCTTTAATTGTAAAGAAACAAAACAATCTTTTGGAAAATTCATTTACACATAGTAGCATTTTCTATTCAGGATCCTTTTTATAGAATTGGGGCAGCTGGGTTAGAAGGTATGCATACACATTACTGTTTTGATCGATACATCCATAATGGCTTCCTCACAGTGCTACCAACTTACAGTCCTATCAGCAATGTCTGAGTACATCCATTTCCTCACTCTCTAGTACTAGATGGATAAATCTAATTTTTGCCAATCTGATAGGTGAAAAAAAGAAACTCATTTAACTTGCCCTTCCCTAATTACTAGTGAGGCTAACTAACCATCTTTTTATGTATTCTCTTCTATTTTTCTGTGACTTGACCATTCATATCAATTACCCATTTTTCAACAGAGTTTTGCCATTTGTAAGAGTACAAAATATGTTTTGGATGTTAACATCTTGTCTATTTCAAGTGCTGAAAATACTCTTTTCCCAGGATGCCCTTGTCTTTTGACTGTTTCAGACAGATTCTCTAATGGCCTTCCCCCGCACAACTGCATATTGTGAGATTATGCAAATTGGGCATTGAATGGCACAAGCTATCTAAATAAGTCATAAACCTGTGAAAATATATACCAATTAACCAGTGTTCTACATCTATAAAATTATGTTCTTAACTTTGTGCTTTCAATCATGGTGAGGAACGAGGAAGGAGCAAACATTAATCAAAACCACAGGAAGGACAGAGCTAGTATTTGGTTTTAGAGGTAACATTTCTCTACTCCCACCAATTATAAAGCTTGTTTTAAGCATTCAGAGTCTAAAAATAATATATGCATTATTATATTCACAAAAACCAGAAATATAGTTTAGAATTAGCTTGAGGTGAGTTTCTATTTGAAACTCAGATGGTAAGATTTACAAACTTACCATTATTAGCTACATCTCCAGTAGTATGTGCTATAAATTTATACATTTCAAATAAAAAAAGAGAAAATTTTAGAATCAGGAAAAGTTGGGAAATATTCTCTTCTTACCTGTTTCTTTAAATTTTCAACCATCTTCTGAACTGCAGCTTTTTCCTGTTTTACAGTTTCTATTTTTTGCCTAAACAGAGAATGAAAATGTAACTTAAGAGTTAGGCTTTAAAAGTTGAAGTAAAATAGTTTTATAGTCCTTGCAAAAATGCCTTAAGAACATTTAAAGTATACGTCTTACCACATTTCTTCCTGAGATCCACTTAATTTCCCTAATTTCAGGTTTGAAATGCTATCTTCTTCATTTAAAGTAGTAATTTCATTTCTCAAAATAGAATTTTCCTCTTGAAGCTTCTCAGATTCATATCTGAAGTACAGAGATTAAAAAAAAAAAGTTAGACACGGCAGTCATCTGGCATCTTTGGAAAATACTTTCTAGTAACTTCCAATTAAACAAGCATTCCATGCCAGTTAAAATGAAAAATCTAAATTAGTAGTCTCTTGGTACTTGGAAATCAAGCTATGACATATTGACTCATTTCTTTTGGGAAGTGAGAAATTCACTAAAAGACATTAGGTAGGTGTGGCTTAAACACTGGAGTATGGAGACAGAAATGGAGACTCAATGCCCAGCCTGGCTGCCTTTCCCCGAGGCAAGCATACGGCTTTGAGCAAATAACTTCATTTATTTCAGTCTCAAGTCCTGTCTACTCCTAAAAGACAAAAGCCATTTTACTAAGCTGCATTAGCTTTAGTTTTAAGCCCCAGGGTACCTAAAGAAAGAAAATTCACTACATAAATGAAGGGGCCACAGTGACGTGTACACTAATGTCTACTTTGTGATTTTTTTTCCACCTCATTATGATTTTTAGAACTAAAAAGGGTCTGAATAAGAGGAAAAACTTCACCCAGAATTTTTTGGGTTTTTTTTTTTCACACCATTAAGATATTTCAGACATGATGTAATATTTTACAAGTTTTTTTTTAACTGAAATTTGTTAAAATACTATTGCAATCATATATTATAAATCAAGTGAGCAGTGGTTCAAATTAGTTTCATTTTTGTCTTTGTTCTTTAAGCACATTTGTTAGAATCTGATAGCTCTTCAATAAAATTACATGTCCTAAGATAAATTTCCATTATTTACAGAATGTCAGCATGTACTTCAAGTGATGTAAGTAAAAAACTAAACGCCACAAAACACAACATTTTTCCTATATTAGTATAAGAGAGTTCTTATCTATCAAATGAGTTAATAATACACAAAAGGCATTCATTCTTATGTAACTGGTTTTATCGAAATGAGGAAAATAACCAACATTTAGCCAAAAAAACCCCAAAAAACAAAAAACCACCTATCCATCCAAATGAAGTGCCAGAAAAGAGTTAAAGACTTGACACACATTGACGGTGCACACGGTTAAACAACAAACACTCTCCATTATGAACTTTCACACCCCAAATGAATGACATTTATTTCCTAGAGAGGAAGGGAATGCCTCCTAGGCAGGGTTATTCTATTTGTTAATATGACACAGAAGCAGGAGGAAGTCTAAAGTACTGCTCTCTTCTCGAAGACTACCAGGTTAGTGTCTCTAGGCACAGCAAGCAGTGGAAGTTAGATTTGGTGAGGTGCTCTGTGGGATTCCGTGAGGTTTAGAAGGTACATACATTACCTCAGAAGCTCAACTTTTTGCTGCATCTCACTGCACGTGATTTGCAGGTCATGCATCATTGCCTTCAGCTCTTCCTCCTTTTCTCCTTGAGAAGGCATGTCTTTTTGCTTAACTAAAGTAGTGACTCTTTCCCTCAACTTTCTAGTCAGCTCCTGCAGCTTTTTTTTCTCCAGTTCTAACTCTGCAATTGTGGCCTGGCGCTGAAAATATTCGTCTTGAAGGCCTAAGAGAGCAGCATTTTCCTCGAGGATAACTTGGTCCTCTACTACAGGCTTTTCTCGATGTGTCCGGAGTGTTCCATGGAGCCAGGCAATTTTGTGTGCTTTTACTTTTTCTAGGAGCTGTGTATTCTCCTGCTCAACGTACTGGTTTTCTTGATAACGTTCTTCTATAATACGATGTACTTTCATAACCTTCGGTGCGTGCTCTCCCAGTGTCCTATTTAGCTCAAGCACCTGCTCATCAGGTTCGATGTCCAGGTTATCTAAATGGGCTTCCCATAAGGAGAAGCAATCACACTGCAGCACTGCTCTTTCTTGCAGTTTCTCAATCTTGCCTTGAAGTTTCAGAACCAGAATATGCAGTTCCTCGTTTTCTCTTTTGACTTCATTGTAACTCTTTTCCAGGCTAAGGAATGTTTCAGTCACTTCTTCAACCTTCTTTAACTCATCCTGTAATCGGAACATTTCTGAAGTGAGTTCCTGGTTATTTTCTAGAGCCTCATCATAGCGTGTCTCCATCACTCTCAGCTCTTCCTGAAGAGACTCATTTTCTCTACTAGCATCTTCATACAACAGTTTATACTTGGGAGAAGCTTCAGGGATTCTCTCAAGCACCTTTAATTTCTTCTTTAGCACAGAAACATCAAAAAGTAGGTCCTGCTTCTTTTCGGAAGCTCGCTCACAATCTGCACGTAAGATCATTAGTTGTTCCTGAAGCTGGCCAATCTGATTCTTCAGGTCCCAGGTCTCAGTCCTGGTCTCCTCACTATTTTCAAGCTCAGAAAAACTCTCTATTGATGCTTCAGACTCCTCTATTCTGACCTCTTGTTTCTGACCAGAGCTCGTCCCTGTACTTTCCAGATCCCGGACCTCATCACCTTGCAGGTCACTTAGGACACTCTGCATGGTTCCACTTTCTACTTGCTTCATTCGGTTTTGCAGTAGAAATGGTTCTGTTTGTTCCACAGAATTTCCCAAAAATCCAGTAGTTGGCTCATCTACACAAGAAGCCATTACTGACTCTGGCTCTAATTTTTGCAGCCTCTGTTGCAACCTAGAAATTTCAGTAGCCATTTTCACATTTTCTTTCACTGCTCGTTCATGAGCTCTCTGCAGGCTTAAGAGGACATCTCCATTCTCCTCCAACAGCTGCTCTCCTTGCTGGAGCAGGGACAGGGCTCCACTTCCTGCCGCCTCCACCCCTCCCATTGCCTGGCAGCCATTCTGAAGCCTGGAGGGAGGAGATGCCACCTGCTGCATTTCTTTAATTTTATTCTGGAGCCTGGAGATTTCTGTGCTCATCTCGGCCCTCTCTCGATCAGCTTTCTCACAGGTCGCTTTGTGGACACTCTCCATGGCCAGAAGCTTGGACATCATTTCTTGCCTCTCCTGGTCACGCTCCATTTCTAGCCTTTCAAGCCTTTGGCTGACCAGCTGCTCCGAGGCGCCTGCCTGGCACAGGACCTGCTCCCGGACCTTCAGCTCTCTTTCATGACTGCTCTTCAGCTCAAGTATCTGGTTGGACAGTAGGCTTTGCTGACTTTCAGACACATTTCTTAGATCTTCCAGATCTCTGAGTAGCTGCTCTCTCTCAACAACCATGCTATTCAGATGTTCTTTGTATGTTTTCTCCAGCATCTCTCTCTCTTGGGTCAGGACCAGAGAAGCTTCTTTCTCTCTTTGGAGAGTGTCCTTAAGCCGCTCCTGGGCTTCTGCACACTCCTGGGTGAGCTCGTCCTTCTCAAACTCCCACTGGGACCTCTCCTCGCGTTGCTGTTCCAGGAGCTCCTTCAGCTCTTGGCGGTAATGCCCCTCCAGACTTCGCAGAGCATTTTCACAACTCTCAGTGACTTTCTGACAGTCAGCCTGAAACTGGGCTTCTATCTGAGAGGTTCTTCTATTACACTCAGTTTCCAATTTTTCCCTAAATGTGGTCAACATACAGCATTACTGAAACTGCCATCAACTCTGGAAGCAAACAAAAAACATTTTCCCACGCATAGATGCAGCAGCCAAGCAAATAATTTAGACATTTTCTAAAAAATGATCTTCATTTATTCCTATGTGATTCACTTATACTGAGAAGGGATCTCATCTGTGAGAGCCAACACTGGCAGTCATAATCAATTTAAAAGACTTACTTACCTCTCTGCATTTAAGAAGGAAAATTTAGAAACCAAGTTCTTTGGCATAATCCCAGATGTATTTGTTTATGGATCTGTAGCCAAAAACTTAGACTGATACTTCACAAATGTTCAAGTGCGTATTAACCTAAACCCTAACTTGGGAAATACATAAAATTCTTTCATTTTAATTAAGTATCCATTGGTGGATAGTAGTCATATAAACCACACATATTAACAAATTTATTATGTTTTGCTTTTTATTTAATAAAGTAGCACTAAGTTAATCAAAGTACGAAGCACCAAAGCCCTCAAAAGTATCTCAGATTTCATGCGAGGAAAGTAAGCACAAAATGGTGTTTAATAACTCTGAGGAAATGTAATTTTGCCTAGAATCTAGCTTATAAATGACCTTTCTCAGAAAACAACAGGACTGAACTAGGAAGAAACCACATTTGCGATAATCTTGTCCTCATCTGGAACTGTAAAAGGTACACATCTGACACAAAAAAATACTTTCCTCTTAAAGAAAAAAAGTTTCAATAACCCCAAAGTAGGTTTATTAAATAATGGCAAAATAAGTTGAAAAACTAAAAAAGAACCCATGGGCTGTTATGTCTTCTGATTTTTCATAATTGCCTCAATTGACTAGACTTCTGGTGCCCCTGAGGAATAGTGCCCCAGGTTGCTCCATTTCCCCCATTTTCTTACCTTCCCTCTCGGAGCTCCCTTTGGTGTTTTTCCAAGAGCTCTTTTTGCAATTCCTCTTTCTCAAGAGTGTGCTTCTCCACCAGGCTTTTGAGCTGCTCCTGGTGAAACTGTTCTAGTTCCTGAGTCAAGCCTCTCACCTTCTCCTCTGTCCAGGCTCCACTTTGAATGAATTTTTCCCTCTCTCCGTTAAAGCTTTCCTCCACCCGTGCCAGCCTAGCCTTGAGCTCCATCTCATGCTCCAGCCTCAGCTCCTCCTGCAGGTGAGCCTTTTCCTCATCCCACTTCATTTGAAGTTGTTTCTTCTCCTCCTCAAGTGTGCAGGCAGCCGTATGTTGTGCCTCCTTGAGCACCACTGCCTGGCCCTGAAGTTCTGCGATTTCATTTTTAAGGTCACTTATTTGTTTTTCCAAGGTGCGCACTTCATTCTCATACTTTTGCTTCATGTTCTCCCGCTCCTTTTCACAGGCAACCTTGGTTTCATCTAGCTGCTTTTCATAGTGGTGCACCTGAAGCCCGAAAGTGAAATAACCAGAGTGTTACTCAACTCAACGCCATGGAAATGCGACAGGGCAGTAAGTTCTTTTTTCCTACAAGACATTCCTCAGTTTCCTCATTTTGTCTTAAAGTAACAACTCGAAATCATGTTAAATATTTTTAAGTCAGGCATGGTTTGCATTCCTTTTTAACTTGGTCGCATTTCTAGTTTCTGAACAGCTCTATTAAAACCGACTAAGCCTTCACATAGATATCATTTGTCTTCACAGGCATCCTTTCCAATTGCACACTTAGTGTCTTAACATGCTCAATTTAATTCAAATATCTCTTTAATGCCTATCAGGCCCTGTGGGGACACAAAGTTGGGTAAGACAAGCCCCTGTCATCAAGAAAAACCCACTCCAGATATGGTTATGACAAATACAAAAAAAGTATACTACAAGTCAGAATAAAACATATTAAAAGTATAGGGAAAACAGCTACAATGTAACCCAGGGACTTAAAGGAGGGGGGAAAAATCACATTTGGTTGGGAGAATCCAGGAATGCAAGAGGTAGCATTCGATATAAATTCTGAAGGGTAGGTAGACTTTTAAGAGGTAGAAGGAGATAATAACAACACATGTCACAGCATGAGCAGAAGGACAGTTTGATGGAGAACAGCAGACTACCTGGTTTGGCTGGAGGATAAGGTAACTCAGAGGACTGTGGGGAAAAAAAGAAGACTAGATATACAAGCTGAAGTGACATGGTGAAGGTTTTTGGAGACCAAGATTCAAAACTTGTACCTAATTGAGGTGGTAATGCTATATCAAAGGGCTTTTAAAATTTTTTATTGAGATGTTTTTTAATGAGTTGGGAATAATGTAATGACCTGCAAGTTCCATGGTTGCTAGGGCTGAAGATACTACATTTTTAAGAAACTCTCTCCTATGAAGAAAAGGCCTCACCCTTGGCCTATGAAACTGTCCTGAGGAGGTGAGTTCTGGCAGCCATCAAGACACAAGAGGAAGTGTAGACAGTGCTGCTCTTTGAAAAAAAAGAATTGAGAATGTTCTACATGCAAAGCCTGTCAGAGCTCAAAGACATTAGGGAGCAGGACTGATGAGAAGGACTTACTTCATCCTCAAGCTCCAGTCTGAGGCGACACAAGTCCCTGTGATGCTGCTCTTTTATCTGTTCAATGGCCAGCTCCGCCTCGAGGCTCATGTTCAGTGGATTGCATTCTTCAGAACCAAGCCCTGAAAACACATAGGATCTGTTGACCCTGCAGCAGGCTCTTTCAGTAACACAACTGGCATCTGAGGAAGGACATCCAGTTTAATTAAGGGATGATTTTTAGCCTAAATTGCTACAGATGGGATCTACTAGGAAACAACAGAAGCCAAGAGACATCTCCTGTTTTCAAGCATTAGGGAAGAACAAGAAAAAAATGAAGGTGAATAGATTCTTTCATGTACAGACAGTGTAATAAACCTTAATGGAATCTGACAGAACAGTGGAAATTGCTGCTTAAACGTGACCTCCTCCTAATGAAAATGCTGCAGAGTGAGGTAGTTCGCTCAAACCAACCAGCCATCCAGCAAATACTGAATGACAAATTAGCCGAGGAACAACGTGGCAGGAGAATGAATGGCCAGCATACTTGCTAAACACCTTGAGGTGTTAACTTCAAGGGTCAAGATATCCAAACCACCACTCCACATTACAGAAGACTGAATACTGTAATATTATTTTCCTGTAGTACAGGTGAGGCCTCATCCTAAATTACCAGCTAACATTTTTAAAGAACAGGGCATAAGTTAGGAACCTGGATATAGGCAGTTTGGGTGGAAAATTCTCAAGTCATTCATATGAGTTCACTGCCCGTGATGATGACTGAGAAGGACACTGAAATGTGAAGCACAGGCTGAGGGCTGAGCTAGGCATAACCACTTTGTCTGTGTACTAACCCCATGTAGAGATCTTTCATATGGAGGTACACAGGCAGATGCCAGAAACAGCACAAGTCTAGCATCTGGAACTGACAGTCCTGCTTCGGGCTTTCTCGTCACGTATATGACATATCCTCAACTGAGAAGTGATACCTGGGGTGTAAACCACCCCAAGATGGAACAGCCTCACGTACCCATGAGAACTCCCTTGGCCATCTGTGGAAAAGCCCAGAAAAGCTTCAGAGATTTAGCATATCAGTTGGGCTCCATCCTTATACCACAGTAAGGCTACAGAGTACAGACTCAGAATCAGAGGACAGGTGTTCAGGCCTCTTCCTGTCCCCTCCCTAATCCTTTACTTATTCTAGAATAAATAAGTGAGGAGAAGAATAAACAACGCTTGTAAGAACCTGTTCTCCTGTTCCAAGTAACAGTGGGGAGAACTATTTATAACAGAAGAATTTAGTATAAACCCTTTCTGAAATTCAAACTCAGTACAGTGGAGTCCTTCCTGCAGGACAGCAGGAGGGAGGGAAAGAGCTGATAATGAATGTAGGAGGGTTCCCAAACAACCCAGCCTGCCAACCTTGCTACTCAAAATCCTCCTCAAAGGCACAGGCAACCAACATTTATTTATCTTATTTGTTGTTTTGCAGACATTTAGCACAGCCAGCAGAAGAAAATCAAACTCTGGTTTCTGGCTGGCTCACTCTCTAAAATACTGTCACACCAGTTAGACACTCTTTTAGAAAGGGAGGATTCAGTAGTAGCTCAGCCACTGAATTCTAACACTCCCAAGGCCTGGATCCTCAGATCTGTGGCCAGTTTTTCTTTTTAATGAAGCAAATATCCTTGTGGTTTGATTTTTCCATTTCTTTGTTGATGCATTTCAAAATCAGATGGAATTATTCTCATAAAGACTTGAAGGAGAAATGAAAAAAACAGACCACAAGTGAAATAGCTCAAGAAAATAGCATTCCCAGTCTCTCTCTCTTTTTTTCTTTTCTTTTTTTTTTTTTTTTTTTTGGTTGCCAATGTTTTGCAATTTTTCATTCAACCATGGTTCTAAAAACAAAAGTCAAAGGCAGAGACTGAAAAGACAGCGCCTGAATGGTTTACCCTGGTCAGGCTCGATGCAACTACTGTTAATATCAAGTTCTTCTGACAGCGAGTTCTTCAAGGGAAGTCTGAACACTTTGCCTTGCGTACGATATTCTTCTAGTTCAGACTGGAGTTCATCTACCTGGTCTTGTAATACCTGGAGTTTAAAAACCAACACAAGTCTTAGGTGTGATGTCCAAAACACAAGCGATAAAAGAAAAAAATAGATAAACTGTACATCATCAAAATTAAAAACTTTTGTGCCTCAAATGATACCATCAAGAAAGTAAAAAGACAACCTGCAGAATGAGAGAAAAGTTTTTGCAAATTTTATATCCGATAAGGTACTTGTATGTAGAATATATAAAGAACTATTACAACTCAATAACAAAAGGACAAAGAACACATTTAAATATTAAGCAACAGACATGAATAGACACTATTCCAAAGAAGATATACCAATAGGCACATAAAAAGATACTCAATGTCATTAGCCATCAGGGAAATGCAAATCAAACCCGCCACGAGATACTACATCATACCCACTAGGACGGCTAAAATAAAGAAGACATACAATTAACAACTATTGGCAAGGATGTGGAGAAAATTGGAATTCTCATACTGGAGGGAATGTAAAATGGTGGAAAACATCTTGGAAAAAACTGAGCAGTTCCTCAAAAGATTAAACATATGGTGATCATACAACCCGGCAATTCCACTCATAGGTATAAACCCAAGAGGAGTGAAAGAATATGTCCACACAAAGCCTTGCTTACAAGTATTCACAGCAGCATTATTCGTAATACTCAAAACAACCCAAATGTCCATCAGCTAACAAATGGGTAAATAAAATGCGGTACAGCTGTACAATGGAGTATTGCTCAGCAGATGAAGGAAATGAAGTACTGATACCTGCTGCAATGTGGATGAGCCTTGAGAACATTATGCTACATGAAAGAAAGCTGGCACAAAGGACCACACACTATGTAATTCCATTTATAAGCAATGTAAAGAATAGGCAAAACCAAAGGACAGCAAATAGATTATCAGTTGCCTAGGGCTGGGGGTCCCGGGAGAGATTACAGCGTGGTGGAATGGGAGTTTTCTTTCTGGGAGATGAAAATGTTCTCCAATTTATCATGGTAATGGTTGCACAATTCTGTGGATATCCTAAAAGAGATTGACTTGTACACCTTACGTGGGTGAATTATATGGTTATGAAAAGCTGTAAAAAAAAAAAAAAAAGCAAGTGGATGAATTTGGGGGATTTTGGAGGTAGAGCTGACAGATTTTTACCGATGAAATAATTAAAGGCATATAAGAAAACACCTCTGCTCGATTAGAGCCAAGAACCAAAACTTATTTCTAAGAGTGGCATAAATGTTTCATTTCTTTTCTCAAAATGTGCATGTCTATTTCCTGAGAAGGCAGGCTCTGAGCAACCTCATAGGGAGGCGGTTGCTTCCCTCAGTTTTGCACAAGTGCAATGTTCATCTCCAGCAGTCAGAACTCAATTATGCTTACCTTGTTAAAATAGACAAGTGTTTGCGGTTTAAGAAAAAAAAAAAAAAAAAAACAAAGTTCCTGAGCTTAGAAGAGTTATTTTTTTAAAAAATCAAAGATTCCTGTTATTTTTAAGGATGCTTTTATGTCTTCTGGTAGGAATTTATAATGAGTTACTACTTAAAGACTTGACTGGTTTCTACTCTTTTTGCATTTTATAAATAAAGTAAGGAATGTATTCAGGAAAAAAACCCATAAGACAAAAGCAAATTATATCAGATTAGGTCTGCATTGTTTGCTCAGGAAAGGCTAGCCCATCATCATGACCACATTTTCCTTCTCTTGGAATAAAACTTTATTTTCCTCTAATTACTAGCAGTTTCTGACCCAGGTAAAGCAGACTCAAGTGCACTCTGCATGATATTTCAGGGTCCTAGGTAATAATATTAATAGCTAGAACTTGGGTTAAGTGTTTTTTATGTCCCAGGCTCTGTTCTAAGGACTCTACTATATTTACTCATTGACTCTCCACAACAACCCTACTCGGTGGGAACTCTTACTCTTGCCGGGAATTGAGACACCTACAGATTAGGTGATGTGCTCAGGGTCACGCACACAGTAAATGGTGAAGAAGCATTTGAACCCAGGAACCCCTCCACTGACTGAGTTCTCGTCAGGCACTCACCCTGCACTGCTGCTCATATTCGTTTCTCATCTGTGTCAGCCTTTCTTCTTGCAAAAAGAATTCAGCACTGCTGGGGTCAAGGTCACCAAACTAGAAGAGGAAAAGAGCAGAGTCGTCATTTTTCCCAAGTGTCCTTCTTTGACCTGTAACATACCAAAGGCCCCAGTTTCTGGTGTTCAACCAGTCTCCTGAGTATGAAAGGAATGTGACATTTAAGCAGAAACACCACCAGCTGGATGATGGGAGAACATTCTAGAGTGATGTACTCAACTAAAGCAGAGATTGCCTCTCAGCGCCATGCAGTGTTTCCCTCATAACCAACCTACTAAATGACGGCTGCAGAAGCGACAGCTTCCCTCAGTCACATAAATAACTCTGTAATAGAAGTTTTCTTGGTGGCCTTGCTTCCGCTTTTTTAAGTAAACTACACTTTCGGGCTACATATCAGGAAATCAAATTTAAACAGATTTACCTTTTCTGCCAAAACGTTTTCCAAATTTCGCTGAAGTTTGTTTGTCAGAGTCTCATACTCTGCCAACTTCTCAGCATTTTCCAGAAGCTCATTTTCTAGACGACTGTTTTCCTGAAGAAATTTGGGGAAATTAAGTGGGCACAATTAAAAAATAATCAAACTGTTGTACCACTGTATGTCATACATAAATCAGTGTTCTAGATTGAGATAATGTGTTCATCTTGAAAGTTTTAGTAGATTAGAGCAGACAAAAGCAAATATTAAAAAACTGATATTTATCTTATGACATTAAAGTTTTCCTTCTTTTTTTCTGATACTATAGAATCATACTGTCCAACAGTAGCCACCAGCAGTCACATGTAGATACTGAACACTTGAAATATATATAATACAAACTGAGATGTGCTGTAAGTCTAAAATACTCATCAGAATTTGAATAGTACAAAAATGTAAGATAGCTCAATAATAATTTTTGTATATTAATCACATGGCAAAATGATAATGTTTTGGTGGGAGGATATAGCTCAGTGGTAGAATGTGTGCTTAGCATGCATGAGGTCCTGGGTTCAATCCCCAGTACCTCCATTTAAATAAATAAATAAACAAACATGCCTAATTACTTCCCCCTCCCAATTTTTTTTAATGATAATGTTTTGGAGATATTAAATAAAATGATTTAAAATTAAATTCATCTGTTTCTTTTTACTTTTTAATGTGGCTATTTGAAAATTTGAGATTACGTACATGCCTTGCATTATATTTCTATTCAATAGCACTATAGTAAAAAGTTTAAAGACATGAAGAACATTCTCAATAGATGGTCAAATGAAAGAAAACTGGTTGCAGAATACCTTGTTCATCTGACAGCAGAAGAGAGTTCAAAAAGTATAAAACAGAATAGCTTTCACAATTTTCATTTAGTGGTTTATATGGTTTATAATTAATTTACAATTTTATTTTGGTTTTAAGATGTAAAAGCTACACATACAGGTTTTTATAATTTGTATGTTTAAATTATAATAAAATAACACCAACTGAAGTCCACAAAATGTGTTTTTCTACGTATACAAAATACTTTTTAGATATCTGCCCACATTTGTTAAAAATATAAAACCACACGGATGTGCCATTTGACATATTTTCTATTCCAGTGCTAAAGGCTGATTGGAAGAACATTATTTTCAAAGTACATTTTGCCAAAAGAACATAGAGCCAGTATATTTTTAATACATTCCTGTTCACACCCTCACACAGTAACATGGAGTGAAAAAGAATGTGCTTGAAGCGTTTTTTAAAAATACTACCTTCCCCCAAAATGCCAGTTCGACAGCTCTGATCTTTTAAAGTATGTCTAAATTGAGATGCTAAAACAGTCATGAGCAGTCTCCGTGTATCGGGCCTGTGTTGGTGCTTTGGAAGCTGACGGATCAGATTCTGTTGCTGACCACAGGGAACACACAGTTGGGACCATGGGAGGGAGACAGACACAGATACAGTGATCTATGATGTAATAGAAAATGTGCTGTCTTCAGGCAAGAAAAATGTAAGTGTAATGGGAACGAAAACATAATTTGGCCTGCAGAGTGGAGAACGCAGTGAAGGAGCATAAAACCCACTGAGGAACTGAGAGAGCTGACAGCAGGTGCAGCAGGACTGGGGGCATGGCGCTGGGGGTCGCTGCCAGCAGGGCCTGAGGTCAGAAAGGTATGAGGACCAGCCCCCCTCTCAGGGCCCTTCGGTGCTGCCATGTTGCACTTTTACAAAAAGCGTGACTGTCAGTGTTCTCTAGTAAGGTAAGTCTGGTGGCCAGAGGGAGGTTGGACAGATGGAAGAAAGTGTGCACAAAAGTCAGCTGAGAAATCGTGATGAATTCCAAACCTATTAGAGGCTATGGAAACGGAGAGACGGGATAAATCTGAGAAGCACTTCAGGTCATCACAGGCCCCAGAAACTGATCACTGAGGATGACCGAGGACTTTAGCTTCTGTGAATTACAGCACAGGGTGGTGATGTAGATTAGGGAGAAAATTCAGGAGAGGAAGCAGTTTAATGGTTCGGGAGTAAGAATTAGCCAAGTTTGTGATGTGTGGAGTTTCAGGAACCTTTTATAATCTCAGCAGGAGTGAATATTCTCTACGTACTGATTACCTTCCAGACACTGTGTAAGTAGCATCTCACTTAATCTCCCTATCAGTGCTATGGGTATTATGATGGTGCCTATTCTGTACATCAGGAAACAGGTTTGATCAAGGTTTTCCAGTAAACAGTGGTATCCAGACTGGAACCAGGCAGTCCTGAGTCCAAACCAGCCTCAACCCCTCTCTTCAGATGACACTGCACCATCTGGTGTCTCAGAGTCCCGTAAGGAGAAGGATTACTTCCTTTACTGAGGCACAGGAAAGGAGAGGAGGATGTACAAGGGAAAAGGTACATTTAGAAGCAGAGAAACAAAGCTGATGGCCTCTGCGTGGCAGGAAATAAAGCCATCTGCTAAGAATGAGGAGGGGAGAGGGCAGGGAAGGGAAAGAGCATCAACCAGATGCTAAACAGCCCTCGGGACCCAGTGCAGCTTCAGGGAATAAGAACACGATACAGCACTGGCAAACCAGCCTGGACACCCTGCAATCTAGATCACACTGGGGGGGCCTACCACGTCTGGGTCATGACCCAGCTGGGCAGACCTATGGGGAATCTTTGGATGGAGCCCTGTGCAGCCCTGTCTTCTTACAGAGCCACGCTTTTCCATGTGGTTCTCCCAGCAGGGACACAGACCACAGAACCAATAGGATAGTTACCTTTGTTGTTGTTTTTTTAAAGTTGTTTTTATTAAAAACAGCTACATATGGATGTGTCTCACTTATTTTTTGGGGGGAGAGGGAAGGTAATTAGGTTTATTTATTTATTTTTAGAGGAGGTCCTGGGGACTGAATCCAGCACCTTGTGCACGCTAAGCATGCTCTCTGCCACTTGAGCTGTACCCTCCCCCCCGACAGTTACCTTTAAAGAGAGGGCAAGGCGGTCCCGGATGTAGTTCTCTTCTGTTTTTGCCTTTTCAATTTCCTGCTCAAGTTCTACACGCTGCTTGCCCACCTGTTGCAGGATCTGCTCTCTCTCCTTTCGGAGCTCATTCTTCAAGGCTGCTATTCGCTCCTTGTACTCTTCATCCAGTTTCCTGTGAGGAAGGAAGACTGAGAAGCTGCCATCAAACCCCTCAGAGGTCCCCATGTGGATCCGCCAAAAATGGAAACACAGAGTCACAGAAACGGGAGGCTCCTTGAGAAAGTGTCTAGTGAGTCCTGCTTTCCTTTAGGCTTGGCCACACCTAACTCCCCCCCCCCCCCCCCCCCCCGCCACCAGGTGCGGCCAGGCTGGTAGGAGAGGAGGGGCCTGGGCCCACCAGTCGCACCTGAGGTTGTACTCGTTCCGCCGCTCTATGGCCGCGTGGTGATCGTCCACCTCGGAGGCCATTAGAGACTTGAGCTTCTCGGCTTTGTCCAGATCTGACCGTAGCTTCTCTTTTTCTCTGACCACTTGATCAACTCGCTCTCTAGAGTCAGAAATAAACTAAGTCTGAGGGAAGCTGTTTCTAAGCAACAAGCAGACCCAAAAAAGCTCTCATCTGGCTTGCTTCAGTACAAAACAAAACCAAGACAACCCAAACCCTTCCAAACCACAAAGACATTCCATGGCCCTCTTCAGAAGCCTCCATGCAAATCTCAGCTCTACCTCATTTTCACAGAAGTGAGATAACAGGAGATTAGCCATATTTGTGCACAGAATGGGAGAGTGTATGTCACAGAATGTGACTGACTCGCTGGACAAGCAGGAAAGGGAATGGAGCAGGTGAACCTTCTGCGCCACTCACAGCAGATGCCGGATCTCAGCCTTAAAGCTGGCCAGAGCCGCCTGGTGAATGCTGTTCTTCGTCACCAAAAGCTCATTTTCAAGAGCCAGCGTCAATTCTGTCAAATTGACATTTCCATCAAGGCTGAAATCCAAGGCCTAGAAATCAGAACAAGTTCAACAGTCACAAGTTCTATCCTCTGAAAGCAGACATTGTCAAAGTTATACAGACTCAGAGAGCTGACTTAATAGTCTAGAAGTTGGCTGTAATCATTTCTTGAGTGATTGCTTAGGAACAATATTCAATCCAGAGCATAACTAAGCTCTCACTAAGGAAAACATAACATGATTATTTGCACGGTTTTTTTTTAAACCTATCTGGCACTGTAAATAAACACAATGGTAAAACGCTAATCTTTATGACCAGAGATCAGTTAAGAAATCTCTTCTCAATAATTTAGGGGTTAAAAACATGGAAAGAAGTAACCAACACTCCTGTTTAAAGAGGGTAGGAGAAGTTACCTCTTCTCTCTGAAATCTTGTGACTAAAAGAATCATTAAGGAGAAATCAAATCAAATCACAGTTTCAAAAAAAACCTGGAATTTTTCAACCCTTCCCCAATTTGTCATTTTTCTCCCATTTCAGCCACCACACCTTCAGGATCTCCTGGCTGTTCTCAATGCCCTCTTCCTGCCAGATGTCAAGGATTCTCTCCACTGATGCATAGCCCATCCCATCATCCAGGCAGGAGAAGACCCGAAAGCCGATGGAGCTTGTCATCGCAGATGGGGCTGTGGTCCGTCGACCACTCTCATCGAAAGACTGGAAGAAGAAAGAGACTTGAGCGAGCTGAGGCATTCAAGATGATGTTGGTCAAGACCGAAACTGGTCAGTCCAGACCACAAGGAGCAGAAGGCATGTTTCTATAATTTATACTGGTAGAATAAAAAGTCCCGCAGCCCCTTTGATCTCCCTTTCCTAAGTGAGTCAAGAATGCAAAGCTTCCCAACAGTTGACCTGGCAGAGTTCCTTCATATGGATGAGATGTGTCTCTACTTAGCACCAGGGTTCTTCTGACCCACAGCTAACATTAAGGGCATAAGTAGTGGTCTTCCCACTCTGTAATTTATGGTCATTTCTTCAAACCCAGCTTTTCCTTCTGCAATGGTTTAGTCTTTCCTCACTACTCTTCTTTTGCTTCTCTCTTTCTCCTTAGTATTTTTCTCCAGACAGCAGGCTAATTCATTAGAAATTATTCAGGGGGGTGGGAAGGGATAAACTGAGAGTTCTAGATTTACAGATACTAATATACATAAAATAGATAAACAGCCAATTTTATACTGTATAGCACAGGGAACTATATTCAATATCTTATAGTCATCTATGGTGAAAAAGAATATGAAAACAAATATATGTATGTTCCTATATGACTGAAGCATTGTGCTGTACACTGGAAACTGACACAATATTGTAAACTGACTATATACTTCATTTAAAAAAAAAGAGGAAGAAAAAGAAATTATTTCAATGAATTTTAACTTCTACTCACAGAGAAACCACTTCCTACTTATTTTTTACCTGCATGGAGAGGTGCCTTTTCAATTGTCTATATGGGGTAGATGCTGACTGTGTAAGGGATTTTCCATTTTTGAACAAGCCATAGAAAAAATCTTCTACACTCATTGTACCATCAGGATCAAGATTATGGAAGACTTCTTCAAACATCTAGAAAAGGAAAACCATATATTTTCACTATTTCATTCAAAAAAAACACAAGGCCGGGGTGGGGAGGGTATAGCTCAAGTGTTAGAGTGCATGCTTAGCATGCATGAGGTCCTGGGTTCAATCCCCAGTACCTCCTCTAAAAATAAAAAGAAAGAAATAAACTTAATTATCCCCTCCCCACCCCCCAAAAAACCCACAAGGCCCAAAGTACACTTCCAGCCAATACAAAATGGCACCACTCTTGATCCCAGGACTCCAGAAATAAAACACATCCCTTTGTTCTCATTTCAATGCATTTATTTTCCTTTCTAATAACATGTCCTTTCCCCTCATACAAACTACATGAAAGTTCATTTTCAGCATCTTCATAATTGTATGCAATTTAGCAATTTACTGTTTTCTCTTTTGTGCATACTCTTAGAACAGGTCATCTTTCACGTTCCTACACATTATTCTTGCGAATTAAAAAAGTGCTTAAAAATATAAAGCTAGAGCTTCCCAGTGTTGTAACGACAGAAAATAGCTGGACATTCATTAAGCCATTAAATTGTGGTGACACCACATGATATTTTGCTTACACTGAATTTTGGAAATTGGTGTGTTAGCACAGCAGAAGTGGGTCTGGGCCAGACTGCAGTGATCTAAGAGTTCGGGTCTGAAACCCACGGCTTGAGGTTTAGAACATTACTTGGAACAACACGGTGTGTTTGGGGTTTTTATTTCTTTTAATGCTTTAGCACAGGAGAAATGAAGCCTGGAGAGGAAGGATTTCATGTGTGTGCAATAGAAGGGTTCCAAGAGATGTGAAGAGAATTTTGCCTGACTACTTTGTGCCCTCTGATAGTAGTCAAATAGTCCTTATCATATAACTGGGGGAGGGGAGACTAGACTACAGTCCCCTCCAGGGCTTGCCTAGGAGGTGGTTTGTTCCCTAGCTCAACAGAGGAATGGAAAAGGGAATAGAGCAGCATGAATCACAGACACCACAAAGCAGGGAGGGGCGGCAAAGACCTCTTTCATCCTCACAGATTCCTCTTTATTTCGGGGGCTAAAATTTTTCTGTAAGAACACGCCCCCAATGTACAAAACAAATCATCTTGTTAAAATGCAGGCTCTGATATAGTGAAACCTGGGGTGGAGCCTGAGATTCTGCATTTCTAACAAGCTCTCAAGTGATGCCCAATTTGCTGAGTAGCAAAGAATAGCAAAAGCAACAAACTTACTCTTGTTGCTTTAGAGCCTACAATTGGGTCCATTCTAACAAAGGCCTCTTTGTAACAAATCCTCGAATTTTCAAAATCCATTTCATAAGTCTGGACTATTGCTAGGATTCCTGTGATCTCGTAATTGTTGATTTTATCCTTCATCTAAGTGCTTGAGGCATTTCTTTATCTTGAGTGCTTTTTGTCCAATTCATATCCAATAGGAAACATCTGTCTCTATTCTTTTTACACCACTTCCTCTGGAGAGGACTCTGAAACAAGAAAACCATGCTAAAGAGTGTAAATCTTTGGAAGAAGCAGCAGTTCCTAATAGAGAGTCATATGGGGAGACAGATGGAAAGGTATTTTGGGCAAAATTCTGAGGTTACCGAGCTCCCTTAGCTTCTCTGTCTCATTCTCATCAAACAGAAGAACACTTTCTCAGAGGACCAGGCTTTCAGGACTGTCCAACCAGAAGTCACAGTAAAACCCAAGTGTGCTGACTGAAGTTAACTGGCATATTTTGGCTCTAACCTTTGCTCCACACTGGTCAGCCTTCTGACTTTGGCCAAGTCAATGCACAGCTTCCTGGCTGCCTGAACACCTATCACCTGATCCAACGTGGTGGAGCAAGAGGGTCCTGCCAGTTACTGCACAAGGGGAAGTGGGCAAGTGGTGAATAAAAGGATGTGGACTCTGAAGAGGGTAGATGGGCAGAGGCTGGGCTGGAAAGAATGAAGGTTAAATGAGCAACTGGGCGCCCCCTGCAGCCTGTGCAGGAGCCAAATCTAGAACCCTGAGGACATCCTTACTCCCCAAGACCAGCCGGATATTTAGATGGTTGATTTCCCGTGTAAGTTGGAAAATAGTGCACTGGAGTAGGGATCACAAACCCAAATACCCAGAGGGGCCAGGGAGGTGAAGTAAATAAATGAGGCAGGATGGTCTTAAGACACTGCAAAGTCGTGTCTTTTAAAGCAGTAAAAGTAAAGCAGACACCTTTTAACCGCACATATGAGTGCATGCCCTGTCCAAGGGGGCTAGCTACTTCCCACTGCCAGCAAAATGGAGCCAAATCTTATGATTTTAAGAAAAATCTCCCGTTTTTAAAAAAGTGTAGCAAAAGGTTTAGTTTTTAAACACTAGGTAGGCCAAGTAGCCTTAGGGTCATATTTGGCATCTAGGATGAGAGTGTGCCGTCCCTGCCCTACAGTTGTCATTGCTTCTAGAAAGCCGGGAACTGATTTCAGGCAAAAGATAGTGAATCCAGTTTCCCTTCCTGGTGATGGCAACAAGCAGCAGTGACTTCACTTCCTTTATCTATAAAAAGAGGGGTGACTAAATCTAAAACTGCTTTCTGTTGTACGATTCCAGGATTCCAAGTTGTATGTTGATGAGATCATCTTGAACTTGCAGCTCCGCTGTGGTCTCGAGCTAGTAATACAGAGGACTATGGTATTTCATGATTTGAGAGGGGAGGAAAAACACCAAGTAAAAGCTGCGTTCAATAAGCAATCCTTTACTCTTCGTCAGATCGGAGGGAGACAAATGTGCTGCTTCTATTCCCAGGTCTGGAAACTCCACCACAGAAGAAAATTCCACTCCCCACAAATGGCTACAGTTTATTCCAAGAATTGTCCTTAGATAAATAATCCAAGTTTGTGCAGTATTTCTTGGCAAAAACAACCCGAGGTTCTGCATACTGAACTGGTTTATAATTTAGGAGGATGAATTTAATTTTATGACTCAACAGCCACCACTGGAAAATAAATGACCACCGAGCCATTAAAAGGTAGTCAGAGGGTGTGTAATAGTCACATATATAAGGGAGAAGGGGGGGGGAGAACTTTCCTGCAAGTGAGGCTATGTAGAAGCTTTTGATAATAAATCTTTCTGGTTTACGAGAATAATACCGTTTATCCCCTGAGCAAGCAGAAAACATAGTTTCAAATATCATTATAATCAAAGATTCCCAAAGCTACAACTGTAGCCCTAACCTCTAAGTACCCCCCATCCTTATTTTCAGTTCTTTGAAAGACAGATGTTGGAATTACTTACAGGCTTACATTTCCTGGCTGTTCATTCACCCAGTCCTGCCACTCCCCTCAATTTTTCAGGAAACGTGAAGCTGAGAATTTTACCAAGCAAGAGTCTTTCGGGGGCTCCTTCAAGACTCTTCTGTTGTGTATTTTCAAAACCACCAACCTACCCTTTTCCATTTCCTCATGACCAGATGAGTGTGATGGCTCCTGGCTGGTCTCCTAATCCAGGGCTCTCTCTGCACCAGTGTATACCCCAGCTTTAGACCACCCTCAGCAAGGAAGTCTTTCCTATATATTACTTCACCTGATGAAGACACCAGAGATGATATGGAGACCTTCTCTCCAAAAAACTAAGCTTATCACCCTGGCCTTCAAAACATTACCCCAACTCAAACCTCCTAAACTCCCTGCGTAATCCTTCCTCCACACCTTTCCCACCTTTTGCTCTGTGAACACTGCATCTACAAATATACTGACATCATGGCTACACTGAGCCCGTGTCTGGTAATAATGTGGGGTAATGTGCTTAGCACAGTGAGGGGCATAGTGTGGGTTCAGTAAATGTCAGCTATTGTCAGTTTTTTCTTTTCCACAACACAACATGAGCTCCTCGGGGAAAGAATCTTCATGGCTGACTTCCCAGGAAAAAAAAAAAAAGAGAGAAAGGAGTTTCTGTAACATGCTGCAGGAAACCAAAATATGGCTGTTTCTAGCCTGTGGCCAATTTAGCTTTTACCGTGATTATTATTCCTGAATAAAAATACTATGCAAAGCTTACCTCTCCATCAACATTCTGCAAACCATACTGCTCGCAGATGGAGACTAGCTTCTTTCGGTTTAGGTGACCATCGCGGGTGATCCCCAAGTCTTCACAAACCTCCTGCAGTTTCTCTTCTATCCAGTCTTGGGGAGGGGAAGACCCACTCTGGGAGGCATTCAAATCATCTGGGTTCCAAAATCTTAACTGGCCTAAAATAAAAGCATATATTGTGTTGTCCCTAAAGGAATTGCAAAGAGAGAGAGCCTATTTGCAAAGAAAAATGTGTTTTTGAAAATAAATGCTACAGGAAAAAGACTATAAATGCTGATTTGATTTTGATTTGATTTGATCTTGAAGTTCAATGAAATGGAACCACTGGTTCTTAGTGTGCACCCAGGCCCAACAGGCACTTTTTTGCTCACCAGCAGTCATACCTGTGTAAGAACCAGCATCTCCTGTGCAGTCAGGCCAAGGTCCTAGGCTTGTTTTATTCCAAATAAAAACATGCACAGGCTTAGGTTTTGGTGTGATTGGAAGAGAAAGCTGGTTGAGAGCCACTCTAAAGAGCTTTACATGCCCCACCTCAACTACAGCTACCAGACTTTATCATCTCCACTTTCTTTCTAGTTTAAGCACTAGAACTGCTTTCACTGAAAAGGAAGTAATTTCCTGATAAATATCATAAAATAATTATAGCAGTCTCAAGATTAGCCTGTCTGCAAATCTTTACACATACAAATATTTCGACCTACAAGCAGTCCAACGTGGAAGAATAAATGGCTGCAAGCTGCCAGTTACTAATTATTTGAAGATTTAAGGATCAAACTACTTATTTAAAAATCAAAACGTATTTATCTTCTATTAAAAAGAAAAAAGAAAAAAAGTTCTCACTTCTAGTTAAAATTTCCACTTAACATATTAGAGATTCTGTGAAGTCATTACTTAAACATGAGCTGATTACTAGCACAATTTTGTGTGCCTCGAAGAACCTTGGAGGACTGAGAAGAGCAGTCAGTGCTACCCTTACTATTTATTGAAGAAATCAAGTCCGTTACTGCTGTGTTTTTACGGGATAGAGACGTAGAGAACATGTAGTTACACTTAAGTAGAGTTAAACCCAGGGTAGGCTGTGAAGCAGGCTGAGGTTTTTGTCAGCTGAACCACAGTGCCACCTGCTGGCCAAAAAGTCAAAATGGTTTGATGCTTAAATTCTATATCAAACTTGTCAAGGGATGCATTTTAATAGTAATTTAAAATTTAGTTTAGGCCTGTTCATAGATTAACGTGAAAATCTATATAAGAGAGTAATTAACCTGTAAGTTAAATCTTACATCTTAGTTGCCAGATCTTGCATGATGTTAAATGCTAGGATTTTAAAACCATGAGCTATCGATTGGGAATGAATGTTTGTTGCTGTTGTTCTTAAGGTGACTTCTGAGCTGGCCTCCCACATGCAAGGCTGTTAGGAAGACAGCTAAGAGGTCAGGAAGGGGGTCCTTCCCTGGCAGTCCCTACCTTCTGCTTCGTACTCCTCGCTGCGCGGCGCCTTCCAGTGCTGGAGGAGGCAAAAGAGGAAGATTAGTGTGCTTTACGACTAGGCCCGTTGTTCCAAAGCCAGATCACTCTCTGGCTCTCAAGTCATCATCTGAGTGAGTCACGTGATGCGGGACCCTCCAATGCTTTCATCCCGGCGGACTCTCCTCAGTCAACCAGCCCATGGAGAGAGAGGAGGCTCCTGGGAAACACCACACAGCCCCCCGCAGCATCTCACCAAGGATTTGCCTTTCACATTTGTGAGGTGACACCACTAAATCAACAGCAAAACCTATCACAATCAGTAAAACCGAGCCAACACAAATATTCAGAGTCCATCGGCCGACAAGGGTCTGTACACATGCATTTATGAATTTGTTCTTCAATAAATGTTTATTGAGTGCAAGGTATTATGCTCCATCTTTGGAATACAGTTATGAAAAGGACAAGAGTATTTCTTGCCTCAAGAAGTTTCTATGCTAATGAAGACATGCAGACAAGAAAACAGGAAGGCCAATAGTGTAGAGTATTAAGTGCTACTGTCAGGGAGTTCAAGAAAGGGTACCTAACAGGTACCTTCAGCCTGGGGAGTTCAGGGTAGATTTCCTGAGAGAAGCAAGGTCTGAGACCCGAGGGATCAGCTGCAGACAGCCAGGTGAAAACAAAAGAGCAGTTACTATCTGCTGATGCATTAGACAAGAATGAGCCTGGTGTGTCTGCGGCTCAGTGAGGAGACAGAGATGCGCCCCAAAACAGGTAGGCTGGAAAGCTGAAGTTAAATAAAATGTACATCACCAGTAAGTAACTATGTTAAAAGCAGTGAAACTGATCTGAACTGGGTCATCTTGCCCCTTTATCGTGCTGCATTACTGCTGGGTCTTTTCCAAGCCGCAGCATACAGGTGTAGACTAGGTACTGCACAAAAGCACCCAGCACAGGGCACAACCAAAATCCAGCCCTTGCTCCACGGGCCAGAAATGGCACAGACCTGCTTCCAACCAGCGGCAACAAATAGGTCCGCAGTGGCCTTTGGCCTCACCGGCGAGCCTCCTAATCAGCCCTGTTGGGACGTTCTACGACCACGGCCGGCAACACCTGTTGAGAAAAGGTGTGTCCCCCTTTCAAAACACGCTGCTGACTCAGCAGAGATCCAACTTTAGGAATGAAGCTGCCTTTGATAAATAACCAACCCATTCTCTGTGGTGGCTTGAGCTGTGCAAGATGAACTGATTCCTTAGACTCCTGAAAGGAACTCAACAGGAAAATAAGCCTAACTGACTCCCATCCCCAGAACCCGGATTCCTCACGGCAGTGTGCCCCCTAAAATTCTTAGATTCAATGTTGACTTGTTCAACTTGATGGGAACTGAAGTCCTTTCAGGCAACCTAAGTTTACATCTATTTCGTTCCTCTCCACACTCACTTTTGCTAGTCCTCTCTTCTTACCTGAAGTCTACCAGGATTTCACAACTCTGTATTTCACTCGGAAAGATACTGAAGATGGCACCAGCTCAAAGAGCTCGCCAAAATTTGCCACACTAACCTAAACCCCAAACTGACAGTGCTGAGATGAATTATTCTTGTCATAGAGAAGACATCAAAAGGCTGTAATTCAAAATATATCAGCTCAGCACAACTCATTCAGATTACAGCGGAAAGTCACCAGTGTGCCTGGTATACCTGTGAAAACTGAATCAGGGCACAGTGTGATGTTTGCTTTGTTTGTGATCATAATTTTATCAGCACGTTTTCCACATAAAGACATATCTCAAGCCTGGTGGATGGATGAGGTGTGGTCAGGGTGGGGAGGGAGCAATGGAGCAAATAGCCTTCTGTAGATTTTTTCACACTATTTTTCTGGCCAGAATTCAGTTGTTTTCATTTAAAACGTTTTAAGTCACTAAAGCCCCACTAATAAAAGCATCCTGCCTGTCTGACCCTCCACATTTATTTCCTCATCCAACAGAGCAAATGATCTAAATGCTTATACTACTTTAGCACCCAAAATGGTTATAATTCATTATTCAGCATACAAGTTGGAAACACCCTAAAATGAAATCCATTCAGTCTACCTAAAACCAATAAAATAGGCTTCTATGATCTAAGAACCACTGGCCAAAATGCAACCTACCAAATCACAAGCAGGAAGTGTTTTTTTTTTACAGCACAAACTGACAGGAGAAAGAGCAGGGACGTAAGTATCACTGGACAAGCCCCTGCTGGGGTACACAGTTGGAAAAATGCACGCACACACACACACACACACCCCTTCAAAAGGTCCTACAGCAACAAGGTGTGTATCTTGCTACATAATAGTTCTTACACTTCTTACATTTGCTCACTTCTCCATTCATTTGAAAATAGGGAGCAATTAATTAGTTCAGAGGAGCAAGGAGGCTTCAATATACTGTTTCCAACACCTCATGAATCTATGCTCCTGCATGCATATATTTGATTCACTCCTCAGGACAGTCCTTCCCTGCTTCCTCCTTCCCTGATTCTCACCCCTAATTAACAAGAGGTTGAGGGTGGGAGCCAGACTGCCTGGGTCTGAATTCTGGGTTACCTACCGGGTTGGGCTTGGAAAGGTTTCTCAACATCTTTTGCCTGAGCTTCTCCATCTATTAAACAGGAATAAAGTAATCCATGTTTCACAGAGCTGGGTAAAATACTTAGAATTGTGCCAGCACCTAATAAGCACTACAAAATTTATTACTATTTTTGGCATATGTTTATGTAGTACATATTAAATTTATATTTGCAGAGATTTTTCTGTTAACCATGTTTAAACTTACAGCATTAATTTGAGTGGCCCTGGGGAGGTATCAGTTATTTATGTAAATTTGTAAGAAAAATACCAAGTCTCCAGCAGGTAAGCAAAGAACGCAAGCAGACAATTTTTATAAGAGGCAACACGATTAAACAAATATGGGGAAAGGTTCACTTCAAAAGCAATCAAAGAAGTATCAGTTAAAACCAAGGAAGCATTTTGTTCCCATTAAATTAGCAAAGTACTTCAGATATGACTCCTATCATCAATAAGGCTGTGATTTAAAATAGACCTGGTTATGTGTTATAGGCAGCAATGTAAATGGATATTACCCTTTTACTAAAGAAAATGGCTTTATGTATCAAAAGCCATGAAAATATTCATACTTGTTAACCCAAATTCATATGATTTCTGATGGCAATAAGATCAAAGAAAGAAAAAAGCATATGTGAAAATATGTACATTTAGCATATTTTGTAGAAATAGTGAAAACAATTTAAATATTCAACAATGGGGCATAAAGTATAATGATACAACATAATGTAGCCATTAGAAGTATAATTATAAAACTATGTAGGAGCATGGAAAGACATCGTATGAAATGTTAAATGAAAGATCACAACAAAAATGCTACCTACACTATGATTACCTCTGGAAAAAAATGTTTATACAACTGGAGAAAGACTAGAAGGAAAGAGAGATAATAAAAATAGACATTATTTGGCTGGGGGAATCTGGGAAACAATTTTATTTCCTTCACTGTTATAAAAGTTGTTTATACCATATAAACAGATATGCTTCACTATTTATTTTGCCTACCTGCCCTCAAATTCTTACTCCATGAATACCCTGTGACCCCAGTGGTCCCCTTGGGATGTACCACTCTGCGAGGCGGCACTGTGGCCCGGGATGGACAAGACTGAGGGGGACGCCCAGGTGCTGTCAGGAGGGTGAGAGCTGCTGGTGCCAATGTCTCCTAACTTAGTAGAGTGTGGAAAGATCAGGGACATCTGTCCAAGACCCGCCTCGGGGACTGTGACCACGACCATCCAAAGAGGCATTCTTCAGACAGCCTAACCCAGCAGCATCAAGGACGGCACAGCCTTCCAACCCCCAGGAAGCAGAGCAGCTTGAGGGATTTCACACAGACCCTTAGGGCAAGTGGTGGCAGAGTAAGGGTTAACTTGTTTTAAAACCTGCAAGGGTAACAACTCAAGCAGTTCTCCAGGGCCCTATGTGAAGAGCACAGATTCAGGTGAGACCAGCTCTGCCAGAAGGAGAAGCAAGGCTGTGCTAATGGCTACATCTTCATTCCAAGACCACTTCAACTGGAGACTGAGTTTGCCATCCAGATACATCTCCCCAGTCTCCACCACGGGCCTGTTCCTTTAATAAGGGGAGGTACGCACATGGCGACTGAATGCTTATTACTAACTTGCAATTTCAGGGGGTGGAGAGTTGGGGGGGTGGGGGCAGATTCAATTCATTCACAGCTCATTTATTTTCATTCTCACTGCTGGGAGCCAATAGTTCCAATTAAAAAGCAGGAGGAGAAGGAGGGAGAGGCAGGTTAGGTTGGGGGGATTAGATCACTTGGCTACTGGAACACCACCAATAAAAGGAGGCATCATTCTGGAACAGGTTGTCTAACTGCGGATGGTGCCCAGCGCAGTGAAAGCCCCGCAGGTGGCCTCTAGACAGATCAGCTGTGAGCACTGGAAGGAGGCAATCACGAGCATCTCCAGAAAAGGGGGGGAGCACACAGGGGACAACTGCTGGGATGTACGCTCCATACCCATTCATGAAAAAGGATTTTCAGTTTCTTTCCTTGAAATCTTATGTAGCCTCTCACTGGAAAAAGAATAGATACTAGTATATGTTAAAAAAAATCATCCTGTGGGATGCCAGCTACTCTTGACTCTGTAGGCAAAATGGTAGCGTGCATGAGCACAAGGGTTGGGCAGAGATTGCTGGGGTTAAGTCTGGCCCTGTCACTTTGTGTGACCCCTCGGCACCTTACTTCATCCACACAGTGGGGATGACCGCCTGATGGGGCCATGGAGGTGTGTGCCGGGCTCCTAGGAAATGTTAGCTCTTGCTGTTATTTCAGCCAAGAACACTGATGCGGTTAAGACTCCAGAGCCGGACCTTCACTTACTGGCTGTGCAAGCTTGGGACTCATTCAACCCCTGTGCGCCTCAGCTTCCTCGGGGGTAGGTGAGTACCTACCAACGAGGGTGTGCCAGTATTTGGAAAGCACTTCAAAAATCACCTGCTACAAATTAAGGGCAAAGTGTCTGTTAAGTAAATAAATATTATAATAACTATTCCTATTACCTGGGTGTTCAACACTACGGTAAGGGCAGAGGAGAGAAACAGGAGACAGACCAGAGTCAGCTTTAAGAATAAACCCAGGAGGGTGGATATAGCTCAGTGGTAGATCACACGCTTAGCATGCACGAGGTCCTGGGTTCAATCCCAAGTACCTCCATTAAAAAAATAAGTAAATAAACCTAATTACCTACCCCCTATCAAAAAACAAAAACAAAACCAAAGAACAGACCCAGAGGAGACTCTGTAGAAACTAGAGCTTTGAGCATGTTAGCTGGGATGAAGCAATCAACTTTTGATTCCGCTTAGGAGCAGGGCCTCCCGGGGGCTCCCCCGCACTGTGGACAGCATCCCTTGGGTGGTCACAGCTGGCAGGGCTCGCCACACCGTGTATGCTGGCCAACAGTCCCTTTGAGAGCAGACGTGGGGGGAGAGGGTCGGAGGTTGCCCGGCCCCAAGCGGCTGCTACAGAAAGCAGCCCCCACCCGACTCAGGCAGACAAAGGGAGCCCCGCACCCAGCCTGCGGGCTGTGCGACTCGGTCCCACTGGCCCCTGTGGTCAGCTCTCAGGTTGTCCTACAGCTGGACGAGGGTGCCCCGCACACGTGGGCCGCACAGGCGGCACTGCTCTCAGGAATGCTTTCTTTGCAGGGACACCTGCTTTGCTGGCCTGCGGAGCAGATGGCCGGAGCCTCCGGGACCCCGGGGCTTCCCGCCCGGGGCCGGGCCAGCATCTGCACTGGCGCAGCCCCTGCCCACAGTGGCCCAGCCGCGGCCCCACCAGCCATCTGCTCCAGCGCAGACCTTTGTGCCCCTCAGAGTGTACGGCTAATTAAAACGATTATGGGGGCGCACACAGGGCTATTCTTTCCCAGCAGAGGTTGCTGAGCTGATCTCAGCAGCCTTAAGCAGATTTTTTTTTTTTTTTTTGGAAACGGGAAAGCCTTGCAGACTCAGAAGAGAAAGGAAAACTATTAAAGTAACACAGCTGCCCCAACAAACTGAGCCATGGTGTCCATTTTACAAGAGCAGCACACTTCAACCAGCACAGGAAGTCTTTGAAGGAAAACAGAATCAGTTTAGGAGAATACTTATGACGGAAACCTCAGGACTTTTAAAAACACAGCACCTATGGCATATTGAACTAAAGGTTCTAAATACTTATAAAGCCTGTGCTCTGGGCAGGTACTGGAAGCTAAGTGTGCCCAGCAAGGCCACTGTTCCCGCAGGGACAGGCTTCCCAGGACTTGCTCTCCGGCTCCCCTGCCTCTGAAGGCACAGGGGCGATGAAGGGGCCTGACAGCCCAGCTCCCGGTCTCTCTATTCTGAGCCCAGAGACACGCTGCTTAGCTGCAGGGCTGCGACTAGAATGCAAATCAGTTCCTTTATCTTTAAAAGCAATTAAAAGCTACAAGTGCGTGCTAGGGATAACGGGAAGTAATGTACGATTTTTAAATGCACATACATTTAGATGAGTCCTGCCATCCTGCCAGACAGCTGTCAGGACTGCCAGTGTGAAGAAATGCTGAATTTAAAAGAGTCTGAGCCTTAAGCCTCTTCTACCAAGGCTGGGGACTGGTTTTGGTTCAGTGGATTTTAGAGCCCGTAAAGGAAAGGGATTTTTTTTTAATGCATCTGCTCATGGTATCCTGCTTAGAGTCAGTCTCAAAGGACAGTGAATACTGCTTTCCTACTTGAAAAATCCTTAATGGTAGAGCTGGAAAATGTTACTGTTACTAAATTAACTTGTTAATTTTTGATGTGTTGTCTGTTTTATTTTCTAGTTAGAAAATAAATATTAGGAATTGTTGACCTGGGAAGGAGGTGGGAATGAGGGGTGGACTCCAGGGGAACTTCCTCTGGGATCCGGTCAGGAGGGCTTACCAGAACAGCAGAGCCTGGAGGTCTGAAGCGGCGTCTGTGTTAGGATGAAAGACACCTTACCGGCTGTGAAGGGGCTGCTTTACATCACTTTCAAGCGATCGACAATTGCATCTTGAATGAGTGTTTCATCTCTGAGAATAGCCAGATGATTTAATAATACTTAAGAAATATAGAGGGAAACACTGGAATTCCATTAATAAAAAAGCTATCCTGGTGATGTCATATCGTTTGATGGAAACACGGCATCAGCACTGAAATCGCTTACTTTGTCAAAGAAAAGAACAAAAAATGCAACGGGGGGGCAGCTGGAAATAGGTACAGTTCGACTCTCAGCAGAACTTCTCTCAGTTATTAAGAAGTCTGCTCCAGAATTAAATATTTAGTCTGCACAGTGTAAGTGAATAATTCATGAAGTTCCACTGCAAAGTTATGCATATATGAAAATGAACATAAGGGGAATGTAAGTCAGTGCCACACTTCTTGAAGAAGTTTGATTTTATGTAGGGTAGTAAAATCAGCTCAGGGGGTTTTGTTTCTGTTTCTGTTTTTAAACAACCACGACCCGTCACCGTCCTCCCCACAGGCCCAACACAAAGGCTTGGTTTGCTTGTCCACTCTCAGGCGAATGAAGCAGTTGCCTTTAACTTTTCTCTCAGGTCCTCACTTAAACTGCGCGGTTTTGGCTTACACTACTATTGTCCAGAGTTGAAGAAGTCATTGTTTACAGCCCCTGGCTCTTGATAAGAATCTTACGAGACCCGATTTATTCCCTGTGGAGGAAAACAGTTAACAAGGTGTCCCCTGTTTTCAATGAGGGCAGAAAGCAAAGTGACCCTGCCCTAGTTGTATTGTCAACCTTTCCTAGCACGTCTGAGTAATACAGAACAGAATCAAGAATTAGTTTTGTTTGTCTCCCCCGCCTCCACCTACCCTTAGCAGAAACGTTGAGTATAAAATTCAAGGTCAGTTCAGTAGCCATTGCCTGTATGTATATATCGGGGGTAAAAACATGCTCTCTTCGGAACCTAAAAGCTCACTTCTATCTCTTCACAAACGAAAAGCAGCAACAACCCAAACCTTCTCATTAATTATACCTTACGTTGGAATCAAGAATATGCCCTTTGTTAGTCTGGATTAATTCAGAATAGAATGTCCAACTGAATTGCCTTGAGTGAAAATGACCCCATGAACAAAGAAAAATCACCACTTTCCTTCAATACCACCCCGGACGAGAGGTCAGACTCCCAAGGGGTCCATTTGCCAGATAAACACACTAAATTGAAAGGTGAATGCGCATTTCCGCCTGATGGTGGAACCCACCTGTCACTCGTGAACTAGCACATTTTGCTTCAGGGTCTCTAAATGAAATGCTGAAATACACATTTAAATGCTGAAAATTAAGCAGGATGACAGTGGTCTCTCCCTATGGCACGGCTTTATGGCCTTGTAAAGTAACCTTGGTAGGGGAGGCATGCTTAATAGGTCAGATGTTTCCTATTCAGCAGGAAAGAATCAACTTGCCTGAGTAAAGCTGGGGGAGCATAGGATGGAGATGATTAAAATGTTTAACAATTTGCGTTAGGGCTTTAACATATGTGAACTGAAACAGAAGTCAAACACAATCAGAAACACCTCACAACAAGGTCTAGTCTCATAAGTTCTATTCAGGGGATGAGGCCGAGGTGCAGAGCACCTGTGACCCTACAGTAAAAACATGGGTTCTCACCCAAGACACCACGTCACAGGGGTGCAGCAGAGTGGTCAGGGGAGGAGCTCCAAACTGCTGTCACTAAAGGAGCCTGAAGCTTCACACAGGACTCACATTATAAATAAATTCAGGTGCTCAAAAGCAATCTCTAAATTAGCATCACTCTCGCTTGCCTGCATTTCTGTTTCCTTGGGTGGGAGTGCAGAGAATTATGACTATTGAAATGACCTATAATTTTGTTGTAGGTATGGGAGAAGGCCTTCCAAATAAGGATGCAGAAGGAACACTGTGAACCACTAACCCAGGAGCCTAGGAATGAACTGTCCACTCGAAGCAACTGTGGAACAACCCTAGAGGGAAACAGGGCAGGGCTGATTGTTTTATCCCTTCAGATGACCAGGATGAGTTCCTAGAAGGAATGTGAGCCACCCTGAGGACAGCTATGGTTGGTGGCTGGTGACACCATTGCATTCTATTCCCACCCTCACCCCTAAGCCCTCAGATAAATGAGAATTACTTGATTCATCCTAGAGCTGAAATTAGTCTCCCAATTGTTGGGTAGCAGCAGCCAGACTTCCCCTCCACTGAACTTCTGACAACAGATTTGGGTCCTTTTGATTTCATCAAAAAACTCTGAAGTTGCTTTAGGAAAAATGAGGCATCTGAGAACAGGAGAAAGCAGTCTAAGGGGATTGAGGAATCCCCACGTCCCCAGAGCCAGGACCCGGAAACCCACAACTCAACCAAGAAGGCCTGTCTCCTGCTCCCCATCTGACTTCTCCGCATGAAATATGCATGTCACGGGAGACCCACCACTCCCTCCTTCAACACTGCCCAGTGGCACTGCAATGAGGTATGAGTCAGTGGTAACAAACACACCCAAGGAATAAATTCTTAACACCCAAGGGCAGGAGACAAAAGGGCCTGAGGCAACAGAAAGGGAGAAAAAAGAAGCTAACAAGACAGAAAAGAACTCCTGACAGATTCCGAACTCTTTGTGAGTTAAGAGTAAACCCATCCCACAGTTCATGGAGGACCCTGCCCTCCTGCATAGCCCTGACCCAAGGGCCCCTCTAGACCAGGAAATGGTTCCTGGCACCTGTAGAAGGGGCAAGGGTTCCTTGAGCAAGCCTGTGCTGCCCAGAGCATGCGCCGTGCTGACCAGCGGACTGGCCCTCATCTGCTGAGGCTCCTACAGAAACTGGCCAGGACACAGGCGTGCCAGCTGGACACACTCGTACACGGGACGACTGATGCCGACCAACTGCGGCCCAGCCCGTGTGCGTCCCCGAGGGCAGCGCGGGCGCCGCACGGCCACGGTTACCGCCAAGGCCGGGACCGGCCCCTCTCACTGCCAGCGGGACATCAAACACCCACACACGAAGCTGTTAACCTTCTGCAGTGATGAATCGATTTAAAAAAAGACAGGCTCCTTTCAGCTTACAGAATCCTTCATTTTAGGCAAGAAGGCAGCTGGATGAACTTTGGTTTGAGTTAGTCCACTTTCAGAAAAAAAAAAGAAAGAAAAAGGCAGGGGGGTTAGAAACGTGTTATCTGGTTCCCCTACAGGCTTTCCGGTTGGGATGTCAGCGGAGGCCTGGGGGGAGCAGACACAGAGAGAAGCGGCTTTCTCCAGGCCTCTATTTGCTGTCCTATTGACGGTGGGTAGTCACACCAAAGCGCCTAAATACAGCACCAAAAGGTCGCACCTGAGAGGTTTCTGGAGGCGTTCAGGCTGAAGCACACCGGGGGTGAAATGACTCTCCCAACAGCCCTTTTACTAAGTCGCCAGTGGCAAGATTTTGCTCAGACTTCGGCTTTAATCCTTAACCTTATTTACACGTGAAACTAAAGTCTCACTTTTTTAAACAGTCAACCTCACTGGAAATCAGTAGATAAGATAAAACAAGGACATAAGAAATATACTGCCAGCAACAAAATCAGCTCTGCCCAAGACCTTTCTGGGCATCCCAGGTGGCAACTAGTAACTGTCTTCTCAAAAAATAAGCCATCATTTAATTTCTTAGCACCAGGTAACAATGCCTCAGGTACTGCAAATAGTTGGAAAAAGGAGACACTAGACTTAAAAAAGTGTTTTCCAGATAACAGAAGCTTATTCCCTGAAGTGTTGAGATATATTTTAGCCATTTTTTTTTTATAGAGAAAATGTCTCGGGTACATTCCATACTACTCAGGGTGATGAAACAGACTTTATGTTGTAAAATGGTACCCTCCTGATAAACATTACGAACACAGCAATAAGTAAAGTATGCAAACCACCTGCCTCCCTGAAATAGTACATGTCACGTTTCTGTGCACGTGAGTCTATGTGTTTTACTGGGGAGAGGGCCATATCTAAATTCTCAAAAAGACCCAGGAAAGGGTCTGAAACTGACTGAACCATGAAGAGAAGTAGCCTCTGCCCCAGACCCACTGGCCCCAGGCAAAGTTTTCATTCTTGCTTCTCAGGGTCTTTTCTGTTTTCAGCCATCACTTCTCGCCCACACTCCTCTCACATCATTTTCGTGGTTTCTCTCCCTCTCATCCTCTCTAGCCTGCTTTTCTTTCTCTCTTCTCGCTCATACTTCTGCAACTGCTCCTTCACTTCTAATTGTGAGGACAGGTATCACTTGATTTTAAAAAATGGTATAAACTTCTTCTGATTAGCAGACCAGTCACATGTCTTCTAAACTGCGGTACTTGTGTCCGGTTTCATTTCTGCTCAATACTGGGGCTCTTTCCAGTTGCCTGTGGGTTTGTGGGTAGTCTGGAAAGCTGAAGATGCCAGCTGTCTGACTGCTGGGGACATTATGGGAGCAAGCTTCTTGTAGATTTCAATAAGCTGAACATGGACACTTGACCATAGCACACACACATCCCCCCAGTCAACCTATAACCTACAGACGACTTTAAGGAAGTTGAGGCACTTCGTCTCTTTCCCAGCTTCTATAAGCGTCTGAACTATCTGCGCCCCCAGTCTAAGCTGGGATTTGCAAGAAATATTTAGAGCTTGCTCAGCCTGGCACGTTCAACCATGTCCTATAAATGGGATGCTGGTAAATGAGCCGGAAAGAAAGAAAAAAGAAAATGTTACTGCTTCTCCTTTATTGGCAGATTATGGCAATGTGTAAAATGAAAAGAAGGGAGGTGAGGGAGGCAGGGGAATCTCTGATCACTGGGGAGTCAGACACTCCTGAGGGTAACAGAAGCCTGGCAACTGCTGAGCCTGCGACAAGGACAAAGTTTCAAAGCTGCTTCACCCCACCACGAGAGAGGAGATGCTAGCTGCTTTTCTTTTCTTTTCTTTTCTTTTCTTTTTTTTTTGAGATGCTAGCTCTTGAAATACCTGCACACACTGCTTTCATTTCCTACCTGTCACGAACACTGCATTACAATTTGGGGGGAGGCAGTTGGTCAGCTTTTTACATAACTAAAAATGACAGTGCCATGGAGGAGAGATAGTCCCAAGAAAATCTAGAAGTGGCAGACCTCAGGAAATATAAAAATAACTGAATTCAAAAAGGTAAAAGCATACAGCATGCACAGAAAAGTCAGTTCTCCAAAAGTTCAGAGATGAAACAAACAATAGAAAAAGTAGTCACATATATCCAAAAGGCAGTAAGATTATCAAGTAGTTGGTAACTGAGAAAAGCCATAACCCCCCTCAGTCCTCCTGTCTCTGCACAATGATGTGGGTACCCATGGGTATCCACATCTGTGGTCCAGGTGGATGTGCCTGTCCAATGTCTTACCTCACTGCGGTCACTGGCTGGGACGCGTGAAAGTCTCGCTTCTTCATCTAGTGGCTCAATCACGGTCACCTCTGCAAACTCCTCCACGGATTCTTGAAATTCAGGTAAGGATCTCCGTCCATAACGCTTCCCACCTCTAACGTATTTGGGCTGAGCTTCCAGAGTACAGTCTGGGCAAGGAGACAAGAGTTGAGGCCACATTACATGACAATCTCAGCCCTTAATTGACAATCACAGCCTTCAGACACAGCCTCTTATACCAGCCCCAAAATAAACCACCACCATTTGCCAGTTGTGGCGGATGTGGGCGTGTGGGAGCCACCAGGTCAGAGGCAGAGAACAGCTTCTAATTCCGAATGATTTATAGCACCCCAGTAGGTCTCAGCATAGGATTGGAGAGATGCTAAGCCAGCAGTGAGGTATTTGCTTCAAAGTGCAGAATTCAGATCAGGACAAATTGAGGGGTCATAGCTGTTCTTCTGTTAAGCTCTGTTTTGTAGAGAAAGGGAGAGCAAGAGGGAGGGATCATATTACCAAAGAGACATGTTGAAGGAAGCCTTGGAAAATGATGATAAAATGAACACCATATCAGCACTGCAAAGTTAGCATTCACACCAATGGGTCTGGAACACACCCCTCTCGTACCTTAGTGACTCCTTTGTTAACCCTCTCATTTTCTGATCCATCGGACAAGAAGGATGACTGAACAAAGAAACTGACACACTGGGATCCTAATCAATTAATGACAGCTCATCACTTATTTGAAACCTGGCATCCAGATTTCATGATAAAATTAAAAGCTGTAGAATAAAATAGCAAATGCAAAACTGCATTAAGAAAATGGTGTACCATGTTCTTTTCTCTTCAGGAGCTTTGGTGTTGTACAAAATAAAAAGGAATCTGCAAGGAATCTCTTGACCTTGAAGGACTTCAGTAATCTGATATAACATGTCTCAGGTTCAACCTTCACCACTACCTTCACCTTCTCCACCACCACCACCGCCGCCGCCATCACCACCACCACCACCATCACCACTACCATCATCACCATCACCATCACCACATACTAACCCTTCTCTACAATGGTAGCTTTAAAGCAATTAAATAAATACTTCACTCAATGCAAATATCAGCTCAGATATATATTTATTTATTTTAGTACCTTGTGCAGAGTTAGAAGAATAAAATATTCCATTAAAATATAAGATTGGCAATGCTTTGATTTCAGTTCTTATCACCCACACAGACATGCTGTCTCTCTGGAGAACATAATATGCGTTCTGTTTGAACATGACAGTCTTAACAAGATTTGTCTGAACTCAGACGTGCAGATTTTTAGATGAGGTCTGTACACATATCATCAGAACAAGGGTAGCTGATTAGATAAGAGCTAAAAGAACAAAACCCCTCCTTTATCACCACTGAAACCGTGTTAGGGTAGCTATTATTCTGCAGTTTCCCTGGGAGGACTGGTGACCCTGTGGACTAACTCTGTCCTCCCCCCTCCCAGCCCTTCCTCTAGGATAAGCTCAGATTTCACAAATGTGGTCGGAAACATCCCGAAAATGCTCGGCGAAGCTCAGAGTGAAGTATTTATGTCTGTTCTATAATTTCTAGCGATATTTATATCCAGCTTTTTCAAAGCCCCAGCCAGGTCATTTCATTAGGTCGAGCGATTCTCTGACAGGAAGTGTCCAAGCATACAACATTTATATTGAAAGTCACATGCACATTTGAAGGTACCTTTTATCAGAAGAGAGTGTGTCAGCTTGTGAGCATTCAGGAGCGGCCCAGACACCCGAGCTACTTGTTGGCAGCTGACAGCCACAGATGCTAGTCAGATAAGAGGCAATGCAGAACCATCCTTAATTTATTACATACTCTTAAGGTTTAGTGGCAGACAACAAGATACACCATTAGTGATGATGGGGGCTTGGAAAAGATTAAAAGGAAAGTGCGTAACGTCAGACGGTGGAACGTGGGATTTTCCCAGCGTGAGAAAACAGTCACAGTCTGGGGAAGGAAGTGGCACAAGAACTCTTCCTGCATGCTGTGCTTTTTCAGAGGGAAAAAAAGTAGTGGGACAAAGCAACAGTCTTAAACAAAACAAACAAAACAACCCACAGTGATTTAATGAAAAACCCACCTGTGGATGAAGTGGTTCCCTAGTGATTTGCTACTAAATACTCGATGCCATGTAAGGAGGGGTGGTGGATCTGAAACAGCTCTTTTTATTTTTTAATTGAAGTACAGTGAGTTTACAATGTTGTGTCAATTTCCGGTGTACTGGATACAGAAGTTGTGGTATATTTATACAATGGAAACAGCTCTTTTTCTAAGCAATGAAAGGTCATACACCATGAACATTAGGGATCCTGTGGGGTTTTGGTTTATTTATATAGTTACTTATTTTTCCATTTTCATTTTTAAATTAATTTTATTTTTTAATTATAAAAACCAATTTTGAGTAAACTGTAAGTTAACTTTCACAGAATGTACATACATCACAAAGTCAATTTCTAGAGCAATCTATTAAAATGCATAATCTTTTCGGAAGATATTAGCACACGCAAAGGAAAAATGGGGTATTAAAGTCTCCTCATACGAAATTTCACAAACCATCCATGGAGCCAGTAAAGACTTAGACTAATCACACCAATTAAAAATATTCACCTTTTTGACTTAACACACTCACATATCCTTCTATTTAGAGCATCAGCCTCACCGCACTTGCAGGATAAGAAGGGGAAGAGAGCAAAATAAGGGGGTCCAGAGAGAACACTTGTGGGCCACAGCCATTGCTGTGTCAGGCACCTGAAAACTGCAAGGTTCTCCTTATCAGTCTCAAGCAGGGCTTTCGAAGTGCACAGCGGCAGGCCACCAAACAGGAGACCTCCGTGGGGCATGTAAGATGCTCTTGCACACAAATAAACGAGGCCTAACTCCTTCCTCACCCTGCCCACAAAGACTTGCCAAACCACAGCCCTGAGGCAAAGTTTCTCTCCTTTATGAGAGCATCCAGGTGTAACTTACGTATTTCAGGGTTTTATCCTGGAACAATTTTATCTATGCCAGATAATATAGGGTTATTTAATTTACTAAGAAATGAAATGACTTACATATAGCTTCCTTGACCATAAGGGTTAGTAACTGCTCCAATCATGAGCCCCAGGAGGGACATGAAAGCTGATAGGAAAAAACCAAACATCAATCAAGCAACTGCTGTACTTTCAGCGTTTTATTTCCTTGAATGTATATTTATGATTCTGCCTGGATTGTCAGGTTTTGCAGCCATTTTCCCTTCTTTCCTATTTTCCCTTTTCCCTGTTTGGCATCAGTACATCAAGATACAAATGAGCTTTGAAGGACAAGTCCAGCCTGCCCAGAGCAGTCCTGGACTCCTGCAGCCCCTGACAGCTTGCTATGAGAGGCACCAGGAGGAGAAACTCCAGAGCTGTGATAATGCTCGCTTCCCAGAATCGGGATGAACCACAGGGCACATGGATGACTTGTGAGGAGAAGGTCTTGCACTTATGATAAAAGAAAAAGTGGGATACGATGTAAATGAAAGCGACCCCTTGGAACAGGGAAACAGGGCAGCTGCAGGCAGAGAAGACCTCCAGCAGCCACTCGCCCACCCATGCCTCCCCCAGCACTCTCTCTCTCTCTCACTCTCTCTCTCTCCCCCACCCTCTCGCCAGCAGGGCAGAGCGCACTCCATACCCTTCCTAGAAATGACCCAGCCACCTGTGCGATGCAGACTGCCCTTTGAACCCTCAGTTCTCCCAATGGCAATAGGCAAAGCAGTGACGACCCAAGAGGAAGCTGAAATAGTTACCCAAAAGAAAGCCTAAATACTATTTATTCCATCAATGCTTTAAAAAAAAAAAAAAAAAAGAGCTTAGGCCTGGGGATGAGGCACATATACGGGAAGTTAAAGGGGAGATTCGAAGGTGCACCCCAGTGTTAGCTGGACTCATTTACTGTATATTGACTGAACATCTGCCATGGGAATGTATTATGTTGTACTTATTGAGAGAGAAGGTGGATATTTTGTCTTTTTTTTGACTCAAATGACCCCATTCCCAAAAATCACCTGAGAGATTTCCTGGATGAAGAAGGAAGCCCTGCCTCTGCGGTACTGATATCCTTATTTTGGAATTGCTCATGCAGACCCTTGCTTTCTACTTCCTTTCCTGCCCCATTTAGTTAGCCTGGGAGGTCGTTCCCAGAGACACCACCCGCTGCAGAGGACCTTGGCACAGCGGGAATGTCAGCCTGAGGCCCTCCATACTACTGCTCAGCTCACGAGATTCCTGAAACCCATTCGAAAATGAGAAGTCAAAAATGAAGCACATGCAAACCTCAGGACGGGCACCCCCACGAAGCCTCCCTGAGAAGAGGCGGTCAGGCAGCAAACGAGCACCGCCAGCCCCGCTGCACACCCCACCTCCTCGCCAACTCTGAGCGCACCACTGCACAGGGATCACACGTCAGAGTGCAAACCCGCGCCCAATACTAAATAAGGGAGAGGGGAAGAAAAGAATCAAAGGGAGACAGAGACAGAGAGAGAGATGGAGACAGAAAGAAGCAGAGAGAGAGACTGAGACCAACAGAGAGAGAAGGAGGTGAGGGACAGAAGATGGGCAGAGAGCTTGAGGCCTCTGGAGGGAGGAGGAGGGGAAGCAGGAGGAAGTGATGGGTTAGGGACCAGCAGGCAGGGGAGGAGCGGAGTGAGGGGCTGAGGAGGAGAGGAGGGCAGAGGTGAGCAGGAGAGGGAGAAAAAGGGATGAGGAGGGAGACGTCCTAGGGAGCGGAGAGAAGAGGCCAGGAGAGAATGAACAACATAAAAAAGACACCTGGAAAGCCTTCGGACATTATCTGCCATTTCTTCTGCCTCCCAGGGTGCCCCCCATCTCTGTGGGGGCGGGGCATCAGCAGGCAGGGGCCTCGCCCCACACTCCTGTGGGCACACAGCCCTCCCCTAGGCACCATGCTCACCCGCCATGCCTCTCTCCTCGGATCTCCACACCACATGCACATGTTCAGGGGAGGCTCATGGGTCCTCCCTGGATGCAATGACAGAATTTTAGGAGGAGCCTCCACATCCATTCTCACCAACTTGAGTGATGTCTCCTGCTGGAATACAGGGGCTTCTGCACAAAAGTAATAGGGTGGCTCTGATTAGGCCTGCCTGGAAGGGAAGATTTGAAGGGAAGGCTAGCCCTCCTCGAGGGGGTGGACGGGTGCAGCCCGGCAACCTCAGGCTGACTGGTCTGACGAGTCTACCTAAGCCCTAAAGCAGGTGAAGATCAGTTAACAGGAAGAACTCTGAGCTGATGATGATGATGTGAGAGCTGACCAGCCTCTTCCGGGAGGACCAGTCTGCCGCTCCCTGTCCGAAGGCCCTGCCTGCATCTTGAGCTATTTTGGGGAAGAAGGTAGAGAGTCACTTATCACCTAACTGAATCCCCCTCATTGTTCAAGGCTCAACTCAAAACTCAATTCTTTCAAGTAACTGCTTGGCACAACTTTCATGAAACCTTTTTTTCTGGGAATTTAGTGAAACCCATGCTGTTGAGTTTCCAATTTAATAATGATGCTGGTCATATTTTTCTAAAAGCATTTTATATGTTAGAATGACCTAGCCAGCCAGACTGAATGCTTTCCAGGGCAGCAGGGCTTCATGGAAAGAGCCTGTGGGCTGTGGATTCAAATGGACCTGGACCTCGGTCCTTATCAAGGCCAGGAGTACTTAACGTCCTCAGGCTGAGTCTCCTCATTGGGAGGAAGGGAAAACAGCAGGAGCTCCGAGGGGCAAGGTCACGGCTCTCTCAGGGAGCTCCTGCCCTGGAAGCTCCGGCCACACCCCACTGGGTCCCCCCTCCCGGACTCCTGGGGGACCAGCGGTGGCCTGGGACCAGCGGAGCAGAATCAGGGAGAGTCTCACCGCCCCCAGCCATGCAGCAGATTCCTTGACCTCGTTTGCTGCGATGGGTAAGATTACTAGCAAATGCAGTGACGCGGTCCAGCGCATCATCTCAGAAACTGCAGCTGCCTCTGTCTCACTCCTGCCCTAATCTTCTCCTCGTCATCTCCTGTCCCTTCATCAGTCAGCTGACATCAGAGGACACACCAGTTCTCTAAGACTCCCTGTAGAAAACTATCAGTTTCTTGCCCCTGGTTTGGACACCTTCTCACACACTGGAATTGAAATAAACTGACATCAGCACAACTTCCAGGCAAACAGTTTCATTATCAAAATCCTTCCCAGCCTATTTAATTTTAAATAACAGGGGTATCTCTCTCTTTTTTAAACATATACACATAATATTTTTATAAAAGAGTGCCTTCCTACTCTCTGTAAAATCATAACAGTAAGTGTCCTACAGCATAGTGGGATAGCGGCTTAGTCTCCGATTACAGATACACCATCCTTTGCGTAACCAATACGCTGCAAATACTTACGCTTTATATATACATGTATTTTTTAAATTTTACTGTTTTAAATGACTGTCCTTAATGCACATCTTTGTGCACATCCACAATTATTTCCATAGCATAAAATCAGAGAGTGGCATTGATTAGCCAAAGGCACTTATAGTTTTTGGTGCTTCCCGTTTTACATAATTCCAGGAAGGTCCTATCATCCTACGTGACCACCAGTGGGCACGAGTGTTTCCAATTCCCTCTGACCTGAGGAAATGAACCTTCACACTGTCTTTTTTTGGCAGGGGGGAGGTAACTAGGTTTATTTATTTATCTATTTATTTATTTAATTTATTTTAAATGGAGGTACTGGGGGTGAACCCAGGACTTCATGCATGCTAAGCACGTGCTTTACCACTGGGCTATACCCTCTCCCCCACCTCACATTGTCTTTTGATGGTGGTGGTGGTTAATGGTAGTGATTTTACCTTGCTTTCAACTTTTGAAGAAATTTTCTGGTCCTCACTGTTAGCATCTCATATATACCAAGGGAACAGGGAACTAAGTTCTTACTTATCTCACTCAACCAGAAAGAGGACAAGAGAACATGCCTGATGGGCCATCGGGTGTGTATCTCCTAAAAACAGGGCCCTCAGCCAGAGTTCAGGGCCTGATCCAACTCTGAATACAGTTTGAAACACAAATCTTCAATCACTGTAAAATCGGGATCTCGCCTGCTGTCTGGTCATAAGACCTGCTTCAGTGGACACTTGCTGAGCGAATGAAGAGATAGGTGTTTGTTATATTTATAGCTTCTCCAAAATATAAGGAAAATAACTCGAAGTAGGGCAGTTCCCGGAATCAGGAACATTTATGACCCAAAACCCTCAATCATCTGCACTGAAACCATGCCCTCCCTGCCTTATTTTTCTAATGATTTAGCTTTTCCAAACTTGAGTTTTCCCTCCCAGATAAACAAGGAAAGATACTCTACATGAGCCACATCAGGGAAAGAAGGGGCTTTCGGCTTTATGCTAACATCTACCACAGAGCAGAAATCTAATGCAAGATGCATCAAACAAGGACAAAAACTCTGGGGAGCAGATCCGGACAGCATGCTGATACCATGTAGCTTAGACTCTGTGCCAGTATTTCCACTACAAAAATCCTTCAGCCCAAAGCTATAGCAAATTGAATAAATAATAATAAAGTTGTTGTCCCTCCCTTAGTCTAGGAAAATAACTTAAACATTAAAGTGTACATATAGAAACAAGGAAGCTCTGCCACCAGCAATGCTGATCACTCTGGAATTGACACAGGACTCCCGACATCCCCAATCCATTTCTCTGCCCTTATCTGAATTTCAGTGTTTTTCACTGTGTTGCTGTTACTGTTGTTTTTGTTGCTTTTTAGGGGAAAATCTCTCTCCTGAGAGTCTTAGAAGCAAGAGCATCGGAGTTAAAAAGATGCTGAAAACCATCTAGTCCACACCCTTTAATTTTAAAAATAAAGAAACCGTATCTCAGAGAAGTTATAAATGGCAGAACCCAAGACTATGGAACTAATGACAATTCCATCTCCTCTCAAATCCCATGATAGCTTTGCTTTTGTATGATTTATAAAGAACTGCCTTTTATTAGAAGAATATAATGGCATAAAATACACTGGGCATTTGTCCTTAGGAAGCAGAAATTTACGGTGTCAGTTTATGTTGGGTAAAATCTTACGGAAGCACAAAGCAAGCTTTTTTCATAATGTAGATGTCATTCAGATATTTGGAGACAACACAATTGAATCTTGGAGCTAAATGGATTTTAAGCACTTTCCAGTACAATTACCTTCACATATGAGGTAACCAAAGACCACAGAGGCTGTGATTATAAGGCCACCCAATGAGAGGGGCAGAGCCAGCATTTCATAACTGCTGGCTGAAGGGTCTTTCTACCACATCAAGCTGGATTTTCTATATAGTCAGGTGCAGCATCTGATATTTTTGACTTATACAAATCTTATAAAGTATCAATTCATGACCCATTCGGTGCCTAAGGCTGTGCACTCTGACCCCCCTATTTTTGCCGTCACTTTCCATTGTTTAAGGGTAATCCTTTCTCTCCAAGTCCAGTAGGCCCGCTGATTTCAAAAGGCAAGACAAAAACGCCACAGCCCTGGCCCCTTATTGTAGAAGATGAATTAAGTACAGAACAGCCACATAATGCTGAGGACACAGGCGTCCCTGTCAGTGCTGATCAGGTGAAGCTTGCTCTTACTCCCTCCTTTCCTCTGCCTCGGGCCACTGGTCAGAACCTTTCTGGCCGGGCTGTGCTGACAGGACTAGGTTGCCCCCAGCTCACCCATCTGAGGGTCAGCATCTTTACACCAACGCCTCCTGGAGCCCAGCCCTGGGTGACACAGCATCAGCGTCTTCTCTGCTGTGATTTGTGAGACTTCAGTTAAGCAACATCCCTCTTTCGAGCCTCAGTTCGCTCATGGATAAAACGGCAGCGTCCGCGCCAGCCCAACAGCCACGCAGCCTGGGATTTAAGGGGTAGTTATCTTCTGCAAGGGGAGGAAAGGGGGGAACTCAGGGGCCTCTCAATGCACAGAACTTGAGTCCTGACCTTTCCTGCTCTGTCTCCCGCCAGCCAAGCCAGGCAGCACGTGGGGTGGAGTCACGGGGCAGCGTGAGTGGGAGAACGTTTGAGGGAAAGAGATGTGTGATCCCCAGAACAACTGGAAGGGCCAGGGAGTGACAGGCAGGAGACAGAGACGCTCAGGAACAAAGAAGGGATGACTCCCAGGCTCAGATGAGATCAAACTCTTAAAGCACAGGCTTAATCCTAGATTCTACTGGGTCAAGTCAAACCTCAGGGGAGTCCCACATATGCTGGATGAAATGATATCAATACGAACTTGGCTGCCTCATTACGCTGATTAGGGGCAGCTCTGTGACAGAGGTTCGCTGCAACCCACCCAAAGGATGGAGCACACAGCGAACTATAAAATCCTTCTGCCCGTCGCCCTGGAAGACTTGTCCAAATCATGGCCTCGGGCTAAACAACAGTAACTGTGAAACCAGCGTCTGGAGCTGGAGCTGGACTCACAAACCCACTTCCTGGCTGCCAGCAGGCTGGGCCAGCCATCATCCACCTCCTCATCCTACTCTCCTATTATTCACATCCCAACACTGCACAGTTCCAAGGGCATCCTTCGCATTTGTGGTTATCATCAATTCTTGTATTTATTATGTCAATTTTCAGGCAAGTAACAGTACAGATTTTGAAGAAAGGGCAGCAAAATGATCCCATGGACTAGTGGCAGGGCTGCCTATCCCAAACCCGCAGACACCCCATTACAGGCACAGAGACGAACACTGAACTTAAGCTTATGGTACCTACACTCATATTAACTAAAAGGGGTGGGGTGGTGTCACCAGAGCTCTAGTCAGGGTGCCTAGATCTCACACACTATTGTTATCAAGATGACAACCTTAAAAAAGGAAAACTACCAATAACATGTGAGGACCACTCCCCCGCCATAAGCACAAAAGTCCATGTTCCAGCAGTGGTCACCCACAGAAATTTTACTTTTAGTATGGAAAATCTCTAGAATGCAACAACCTCCCTCCCAGGCCCACTGGGGGCTCTTAGAGAGCTCTGGCAAACTCCAGAGTTGACAATAACCTTCCTAGTGGTGGTCACCATTAGCAAAAAGGGGGAGGTGCAATCTGGAATCCAAAGCACTGCTAAATGCAGAGTTCACACATGTGACACAAGTCTGCAGCGCTGCGGAGGGGACAGGGAAGAACTGAATGAGCGGTGAGGGTAAGAAATGAGCTCCCAGCCGGGCTTCTCCTGCACAGGTCACCCTGCACGACTCCTTGTAGTGACAGTATGTTAATGATTTCACTTCAGTCTCAAAACTGGACCATAGTTTTAGTGTCCTCTTTTTTTAAAGTCATTGAGGTTTATTGAGGTAGAGTTTACATAGAGTAAATTTCACCCTTGTGGTGAGCAATTCTGTGGGTTAGAAAAGCTCGTAAAATCTGTAGCTACCATCACAATCAAGTTATTAACAGTTTCATCACCTCCAAAATTCCCTTGTGCCATTTTATAGCCAACCTCTAACTTTAGCCCCTGATAGCCATGGATTTTTTTTTTAATAAAACCAGACTGTCTTACGATATAAATTTCAACTATTTTTAGACTTCCCCTTAAATATTTACCCTATTTAATTGACTCTAAAACATAACCTGCCCCCCTCCGCACCCCACCCTCAGATTTGAACATTCTGAAATAATGAGGTGTCTTACAATCAATGACATTATAATTAGGAAGAATTTTTCTTCTTAGAGATATATAAAACAATGATGGGTCATAATTTATGGTGCCTTTACAAAAAAAAAAAATCAGTGAAATACAATATCAAGTTTTTCATTTCATACCATTCATTGAATACTTACTATGGGCTAGGCATCCGACCGGGCCCTAAAAATACTAAAAGAGACAACATGGTCCAAAAGGAACCACCACTTGAGAGGAGGAGCTAGAAAAACAATTGCCATAAAACATGATAATCTCGATAACAGAGGGTGTCTGCCTCACTAGGACTGAATAAAATTATCTCTACGCTGGCCACCCTTCTTCTTTCAGACAAAATCCTCCCCAATTCACATTGCTCCAGGTTCACAGGAAAGGAGGACAGAGGGAGCTCCACGCTGCTCACTCCAGGAATGAGCTACGGCCACACCATCTGACACATCGCCTGGGAACAATCCAGTTATTTCTTCCATGATTCGCTCTTGTGGTGGAGAAGTCTCATCTTAGTGCATCACAGCTGCAAGGCTTTTACGACAATGTCAAAGGACAAGACACTGAAAATAACTGCTCAATCTAAGGGAGGCAGATGCCCCAAATCTTTTACAGACATGCTTCCAGGTCCCCAAATTCTTCCCTGGACAACTTTGAAAGTGGAATAAAGAGAAAAAAAGTTAATGTCCTTACCTGGTTCTTGAAAGTGTTCTTCATTTGATAGCGTTCTAGACAGGATAAGGATTAATGCTTCTTTAAACTGGTCAAAATGCACCTAAAAATAAACAATTCAAAATCAATTCAAAATAGTTTCCACAGCCTTAAGGAAGCAAACCCACCTACAAGGTTTCAGAGCCATTTGTTGGCATCCTGACAGCCTCAATGTAACCTGAGTCACATAACCTGTTTTTGTTCCATTTTTCCTTCGTTTCTCTCAAGCACTGAAGAGAAAACAGGCTGATCATTTCTGACAAACCAGTGTCACGAACACTAATATCAAATATTTATTCAACCCTGAGGGGGGAAATGACACAGCAAAACCCTCTTTATAAACTCAGAAAAAAACCCTCTTTATAAACTCAGAAAAAAACCCTCTTTATAAACTCAGAAAAAGATAGGTTTTGAACCCTTAGCTCCTTTTATTTTTCTGAACAAGACCAGAAGAAAAAGATGTTAGGTTAGATATTAGGAGAAACTTCCCAAGTAAACGATCCTTTGTTACAATGTCCCAAAGACGCTTTCATCTCTTAAGACATTCTAGAGAGGAGTAAGCTATCTTTCAGGATGACTTGAATAGCGTCTTGCCTGAGGCAGGTATGTAATATTAATCTCCCAAGGCCCCTATAAACAAGCAGAAATCAATAGCAAAGACAAAGGATAAAAGAACCCTTGGAAACATTCTCCTGAATTCTTAAAAATACAATTACCCTGACTGAAGTAGGAAGGAACGTGAGTTTTACTTAATACTCAGTTAGAATTGGGATATTATTTTGGTTAAAAAGGTAAAATCATTTTCTTTACGGCCAAGTATATTCTTCCGTAACTTAAATTTATATAATCTCACCGTGGGGCAGAAGGGAGAGATGGTTTTTCTTCCTACCATAATTCTAGTTTGATAACGTGGCACCTATTATACAGAAGCCTCTATGTAAATACAAAGTTGGTAAATTTATCATCTTTGCTGCTGTGGGTCTCTTTGGACATCATTATAAAACATTGCCTAGAGGTTTCAATATAAGGGCCAGATAAAAACCACTTTCGAATTAAATTTGAAAAAGTAGCAAACCTCATTAGTTATCTAAACAATGAAAGAAAGAAATCATATCTTATCCACGCAAATCAATGCAAAGGAAGGAATCCACTGAGATGCGTATGTCATGAAATCGTACATGCTTGCAATTTACCACACTCTCCATAATACGTGATTTCTCTACCACATTCATTTTGATTACTTGAAATTGCTTTCCAAAATCATATTCCTTTAGATCACACAGACTAAAAATCAGCATATTTATGGAGCCAGAGCAGAAGTCTGTTAAGAGAGGGAGGGTATCTGCTAAGGAGCCAAGGTGGTACAATCAGTGAAAGATTAAAAGATTGTAGAACTATAAACTGTGCTAATTAGGTTTTATGGCTGACAAATCACTGAAAAGCCTTAGGGAGGGAGGGAGGCCCAGTCCTGCCAGAGTCAGACATGGGCTTCAGGCACTGTGGCATCAAGCTTCAGATATTAGGGGCAAGGCTGTCTTCCTAATCAGCCAACCCATAAACATCACATACGCAAGCCTCTCCCACTCAGGTGCATCTCCCACCCCGGCATCAACTACTGCTTACCAGAATCATGCCTTCCTCTCAGGGTGGGCAGTTGAAGGGTTAGAGCGCAGTCTCTCTGCTGCAACCACCTGACTCAAGGTCCTGACTCTGGCTCAGCCACTCACTTCCAGCTGTGAATTGGCTAAATTACTAAACCTCACTGAGCTTTTGTTTGCTTGTCTTTAAAAATGGGGCTATCTAACAACTAAAGTTTATGATTCATACAACAGGTCTTTATCGAGCAACTGCTATGTGCCAGGCCTCACTAGGATGGAGCGCATATTCTCAGGAAGTGTCCTGGGGGTCAGGTGGGTACTGTGCTAAGAGCACAGCACGGATTTTATGCTGTTGGCACCACCACCTCCTCACAGCGGCTTGAGGAAGTTAAAATGAGAGTTGTGTAGGTGTCTAGAGCTTCCTGGGACTTGGCAGGCACTCAGGTAGGTAGTTGACATTATAATAGGAACAGTAATGGGGGTGACTGTTCTCACCACCTTTACAGAGAAACGGGGCCGTATTTTCAAGCAAAGCAATGGGGCTGTGAGAGTAACCAAGCAAGCCAAGTTGGGGACGTGGGGTGACCGCAGAGGCCCAGGAGCGACCCCCCACCCCCACCCCGGATCTGTGCAGCTGCCGGGCATCAGAGGAACTGATCCAGTCTGCCATGCTCCGGGGCCCCAGCTCTGCAGTTCTCCTCTCTCAGGGAGCCCGTGAAGCTGGAGTCTCCCATTGCCACAGTTATTGAGTCGAACAGAAGGGGGCTCCTGTTTCAGAAGGGAGGCGCTTGCCTTGAGATTTTCAAATCCTTTCCATTTGACTCTGCGGGTCTCTGCTGGGGCTTGTCAAGGTGTTAGTTTTGCTAGAGGTCATTGGAAAGAGCACTTCTGAATTTAGTCCAAACACAGTTCAGCTCAGTATTAGCCATGCAGGTCACTCGGGGGTCTCTGTGTCTCAGTTTTACTCCCCACTGAAAAAATGACACAGACACCTATACTCTGGAAGTTGATTCTAATCAACTTCCAAGACTGTATTAGTTATACCAGAATCAAGGGACACTTAGGCCTCACACAAACACACCCAGTTCTGAGACAGTATGAGCCTCCCTCACACAGGCAGCTTCTCTCGCGGCCTCAGTGATGGAGAGCATCACAGACGATCGGGAAGCAAACAGCGGTGTCCAAAGCGGAGGAAGGCGTTCTCTTCTCGTGGAAAATGCCGCTGAACCAGCTCAGGAGCTATTTCCTCTCATCCTACCTGATTTACTACAAGCGTTATTTCTCCTGCTTCCCAGCCCACTACAGAGTAGAAGCAGCAACAAAAAGACAGGGCACTTCAAGGTAAGGACAAGAAGTCACTACTGACATACTTGGGTCAAGAAAAGATATTAACTATCCTCCTTCAAACAAAAATAAGCATAATTTGTTATACTTAAAAAAAACTTTTAAAAAAAAGACATATGCACTTAAAACCTAATAGGCTGGGGTTATTGAGTGCTGAGGCAAGGAACTGCACGCTGCTCAATAAATCCTGGGGGTACTGCTCTTACAATACAGAAGAATAACTGATAGACCAGGACGATGCTAAGTGATCAAGAATAACTTTATGATGTTTATTATACTCTTTGGTAGGGTAAAACCTCTATAAAATTTTTTCAATCCCCAATGGTTAAATGGGGTAAGGGATTCAGTTATTTGAACATTGTATTAATGGGGGTTCTGGATAATGCTGGATAAATGGGGGTATTATTGTAGGTTCGTCCTTTCTCGGACAATTGGCCATTTGACTCACTCACATCCATGAGGCATCCCTCCTTAGAACTGAGGGAAAGAGACTCAGAGAAGGCCTGTGTCCCGCCCAAGGCCACACGTCTTGAAGTGACAGAGTTACTTGGAGAACCAGCCCTTCTGACTGGACTCATCAAAGTCCAGCCACCCTGCCTGCCCCAGGCCCACTCCACTCCTGGTCTGACCTCTCAGGGAACTCCCTCTGCTGTTCTAGGTCAAATCTTTGACTTTACACAAGGCCACCAGGTGCAACACTGGACAGTGGGACTTTAGGAGACACAAGAGCATGAAAAGCCATGACCTCTGCCCTCAAGTGGTTTACCAGCTACACTCCAGATTCCAGCATGTGTCAGGGGGTGAACAGGAAGGAGAGGGGGAGGTGGTTAGTAAGCATGAGGTGGAAGCTGGTAAATGCTTTGAGAGAGGAGGGGAAAAGCTGGTAGGGGTCTCTGATAAGTAAGCATGTCCTACTAGGCCAGCAGAGGGGGAAAGAGGGCCAATTCGACTTCTCCAAGATAGCCACAGGCAGAGCTTAAAGGTTTCCATGGACTTAGGCTGTATTAAATCAGCAAAACTGTAGAAGAAAAAAGGTCTATAAATGACTATGATTATTAACCAGGAGAGACTTCATAATCCAACAACGTCCATCTCAGTGCCCCCTTCTTCCCTCACAAAAAGAATCTTAAACCCCAAACAGAAACCAGGCAAGCTGATCAAAACTGGAGCAGCTTTAAGTCCTAAATTGATCTTCATTTTCCTTCTTGCCAGGGCGTAGGCACTGGACCTTCCACTTTAAGTAGCAGTAAATTCCGTATCTTTCAAGAGAGTGCTCTAACAGAGGCAGGTGATGGCTGTTTCCCACCAATGCTCAGGAATACCGATGGGCTGGAAAAGCCCCTCAGGGCACACACAGCCCAGAGCCAAACCGTGAATAAACGCCCTCTATTGTGGAGAAACGCGCGTCAGTGTGCTCACTCCGCTCAGCCCCTGTAATTTTTAAGTAGCATTTTTCTCCTCCAAGGGAGCTTTACTATTGTAGTCTGTTAAAATTGAGAAATCTTCACAAATATACAATGCAATTAAATCTCACATGGTAACTAGCTTCCGAGCCATGCCTCCCTTGGTTGGTACCCCTTCATTTGAATAATAATTGCTGCCATTCATTTTACAAGCATCCCTGTATCTCGTTTGCCTCAAAGGGCAGTTTGCAGCAACGGGAAAATTACATGACTGACTAAAAACACACATGACATTTAAACTAAATTAACAGGAAGGCCAGTCAAGTCTGATATTTTTTGACATCTGTCATCAGTGCTTAATAGAAATTTACCTCATCATTTTTCCTCTCCAGATTTCATAGGAATGCTCTATGAGAAACACAACTTGCCTTTCTGAAAAAAGAACTGAAGCACCGTATCGAAAACAAATGCTATTTCAAACCACAAGAAAGAAAAACCTGCAACAGGAAGTAGAATAAGGAACTTAACGTTGCATAAAATCATCTCATGCAATCACGGAGATCAGGTGCACACGGCTGCCCCATGTGTGCAGGCAGCACTTCACACAGACCCGAGATGAGAGGACTCAAGTCAGCGTTCAACCAAGTGAGCTTATTAGACCAGACAAAGGCCCACGTAACTATCATCACAGTTAGGAGGTTTGTGTCTATTAATACAAAGGGAAATCAAAGAAAGAACGTTAGAAACACGAAGTGTTAGTGGAAATGGGCATAGAAATACGGACTCACCAGAAGGTCAATGGAGAGAAAAGTAACGTTTACAGCGCTGGGCAAAGAGAAATGACAGAAGAACAAAGAGACGTGGTTTCATAATGAAAGACACAGTCATGAAATGTTTTCTTCTAAATACAGCATTTGCGGTATTGCAGCTCAGGACTTAATTTACTGCAGACAACGTGGAGAGAGGCAAAGGCCATTTTAAAAGGTGGATTTGTAAAATCTAAAGTGACCTTATGAGGTTATACTCCAAGACGGATGCAGGGAGTCCTGCCTATGGATAGAAACGGATACAAACCACTACCACACAAGAGAGTTTCCAGTCAGTCCATTCTCCCCTTTAATGAGCTTCCTCAGAAAATCATCCCTGGGAAGTCCACTATTTCTCAAAAACCCATGCTCGGTGTGTAAGGGATGGAGGAGGGGAGTGTACAGAAAGATGCAGAACACAGTAGTTAACTGTGTGCCTGGCTCTATGACGAGCCTTTGGCACACACAGTCTAAGTCACCCTTACCACAATCTTATAAGGAGGGCATTATTTTTCCCATTTTACTGATGAAGAAACTGAGGCTCAGCAATTTGCACACATGGCTAAAATGTGGCAAGAGTCAGTACTTGAATGCAGGTCCAACTTGAAAGACTAGGCTCCAGCAGCACATTGCATTGTCTCGACGTGGCAGGGGCTGGGGTGGGCTGCAGGGGATGGAGAATGAGATTTATTTCTGCATATGTGGAGGCTGAGGAGGCTGTGGAGAGATGCGTTCATATTCGGGGCCTGGGAAGTCTGGGTTCCCAGCCTGGTGCTGCTTTAAACAGTTTGCCTGACCTCAGACAAGTCACTGTACTTTTCCAAGCTCTGGGTTCCAGGTTTCTCTGTCATATAGATGAACTCTGAAGTCTAAAATCTGGAAGAACTATTAAGTCCCTTCCATCCAAACAAGAAGCTACTCATAAGAGTACGAGTGAAATACTGCAGAAACTGGAGCATCCTTGATCATAGTTGCTTCAGTGAGAGAGGTGGTCATTGCAAAAATAAAGTAGGTAGAAGAGAGGAGCCATTCAGCACTTGTTCCTATCTCCTGCTGAGAGCAGAAGCCTTCCAACAGCCCTCCCCCTTGCCCTCTGTCAGATTAGGGCTCGAGGTTCTGGCACATAAGACCAAAGTGAATTCTACAATGGGTTTGACGAGAAAGTGTTAAGAGCAGATGCAAGTCTTGCAGCGTCTTAATCAGAAGGTCTTCTTGCCTATAAATGTGAACTACAGGACCTTAGGAGTTCAAATCAACCCCAGGTGACACTGTGGTAAAGGAAAGGAGTGATGATTACATAGAGTCACAAGAGAAACATGGAATTAGAAACTGTCCCTCACTGTTTCAGGTTAAGCAGTAAGATACAGCAAAGGTTGAGACATTTAAGAGATGCAATGAGAAATGCTCCCACCTTTCTCTCTAACATGTTCAAAAAGCCCTGATCAATAATACAAAACAGGAGCATGAACATGAGGTAGTTATACACAGGCACCGTTTGACAATCGAGTGTAATTTTGCACACAGATTACAAGTCCAAATAATCACCGCCAGAAAGTACTTCTGTATTTCTGATTCACTTTCCAAATAGCTAAAATGTACATCAGAGAAAGAAATCTTAAAAAGTTTAGTGGGGGTTGGGGTATATCTCAGTGGTAGAGTGTATGCTTAGCATGCATGAAGTCCTGGGTTCAATTTCCAGTACCTCCATCAAAACAAACAAACAAACAAACAAAACAAAAACAAAAACAACCCCAAAAAGTCCAATTGTAACCTATTTGGCTTAAATAAATAAATAAATCCTTAAAAAAAAAAAAAAAAGCTTAATGAACTAGAAACAAACAAGCAAGCAAAGCTGCCATGTAAAATTGATTGTGACATTTATAAAAGAACCCCAAGCACTTGAAATAAAAAGTGACAAAGCTGGGTTGAATTATATATTTGTACAGTTATCAAATTATAAAACAAAAAATTACAAAGTGCCTTTGATGACTGGAGTCCACGTACCTATGGGACTCTCTGGAAGCCAATGGTAAGTTCTGCTACCATGTGGCTTGCTCTGATTCTAAAAAGTGCCAAGGGCGTGAGATGCTTCAGCATCCAGACTCATATTAAAGGGTGTAGCAAGGAAACTCAGGGGGCCGTGTTGTCTCAAATTTAGTATATTCTATAAGGAAAGGAAAATGTATTTTTAAAACTGGATCTAGCTAAAGCTTCAACAAAACCAAGGCAAATTACCATCTTTATGGTCTGATTTCTAATAAAGGAGATAGAGAGACATATGGAAACGCTCCATTTAAAAGACACAAAACCAGGAAACATCTACAATCGGAACCAAGTGCTTGGATGAAACCTTGGTTCAGTAAGTGAGCTAACATGGCTCCCTTTCTTAAATGTGTGTAGTATTTACTCCCAGCACTATTCACCTGCAAGAATGTTACCTGCCCAGATAATAAGTTCCTCCGTGTCTCGAGGAATCCCTTGTCTTGGGGTCTGACCCACCTGATAGGTGCTTAACTGATGACAAAGATATGAATGGAGCTCTTTCCATAAACTAGTAGGAAACACCTACCAGCAATGTCCTCTTTCCTTCAAATCAGTGATCCACAATCTTTGGGCATTTCAAACATTTACAGAGTAACCACCATGCTCAGGGAAAGATGATTTCAAGTTACAAAGCAAAATCAGACAGATTAATTGAAACATAATTTGAGGGTAAATGGCCTATTAGTAAAATGCATGAAAATGACAAGTGGTTTTAAGTTACTTTTCTTAACAACTGTCAAAAGAAGCATTAGGCTTCCAAAAAAAAAAAAACAACAACAAGAAGTTATGAAAGATGGATTTGGAAATAAAAAATAACTTAGTTCAGGGGGACAATGCTTTTTAGCTTATTTCTTTTTTCAAGAAAAAAATGATTAATTCAGCCCAATTCCAATGGAGGTAAAACTTGAGGTTTTATTTTATTTAAAAATTATGCTTATTAAGTTATAAAAGAAAAATTAAAACCACAAGCACCCAGGAAGCTGATGGATACTAATGTATCCAAAAGTCAATCTAATGGAAAACTTTAGTTCACAATAAACACAAGTTGCACCCATACCATAAGCCTAGGAGGATGCCTGACATACCAGTCACAGACAATACATATTTGTTGAATTTATGAATAGATGAATATATTTAAATTTGTCATGCTATTATTTCTTTCTCCTTTTTTTTATTAAACTGAACTGCTAACCCTTATATATATATTTTTCTACAAATACCATCTAAAAAAGAAGTGGCCTGCATTAGAAAGCACTTATAATTTTACAACTTATGATTGCTATTCAATATATCAAGAAGGTGAGAGAACTTAGAATTCTCCAGTAAAGTCTAAGGAATTTTTTCCTTACAATTTAAAATTGTAGACTATATAAGAGTATCTTAACAGCATATGGCCAAGTTTATGTGATCATCTGAGGAGAATAATTCAGTTTCATAAAAAATGCAAATCTAACAGTAGTGCATTAATTTTCACCAACCCTGCTCTCAAGACAGCCACCGGGGACTTCCCCCGTGATCAACATGCATACATCTATTTAACTTTTATCACTGGCTCACTATGTAAATATCACACTATAGACCACTTAGGTATCCATTATTCACAGGCAAAGAGCAAACGTAAAAGCGGGCTGCTAGTGTCAGGTAGTTAACGAATCAATCGATAACTGGCCCCCGTTTCAGTCTGCCAACGGAGGGCAAAGATGTGCAACATCTGGAGAGCAAACTGTCCATCGGCTGCCAAGGAGCAGCCTGTTTACAGTGGAGGGTTCCATGTTGATGCTGCCTCTCAAGGAAACCTGAAGCTCTATGAAGTCTTCTCAGGCTTTAATAAGCATGAAAGCAGATCCTCTCTTGGATACTATTCCTTAGCTACCCAGAGGCCTGAGACCCCCCCAGGACCACTGTGGGAAATGCTACTCTGTGAGCTCCCCAAAGTGACTGAGATGGAGACAGAACTAAGGAACATTCAAGCCCATAACATGAGAAGGAGCAAGTGGTTTAAACCTCAAAGTTCCCATGTCTCTTGCTTTCAAAGCAAGATTTTTTAGACATCACCTGTATTCTCAAGAAGCTAATCCCCTAAAGTGACTAAAAACGGTTCTCCTTTTGCAAAAATAAAACAACAACAACAAAAAAACCCCACTTTCTTTAGGCGTGAGCTCCATTAAATGCCCCCCTCCGTGGTGTGGAGCCCGAGAGAACGTGACCCTTTGTACTTCAACTTCAGGATGATTGATGCTCCTGTCCGGCTCACGTCAGAGAGCCAGGACCCTGCACTGTATCTGAGATCACTTGCCCAGCGTTGCCGCTAAGAGACAGTGAAAATGAAATAAGAAGGAGGTCTGGTCACTGGAATAAAGTTGAACTTCAGAGCCGCTTCTTCAATTTACACCACGTGATAAAAGCTCACAGCTACAACGCGTCAGCAATGGCAGCAACAGGGCTCCAGAAGCACTGCTCATTTTTTCTCATTCATTCAAAAGCCAGCAACAAGGTTCAACCCAAAGCCATATAAACGTTCCTCTTAATTTTAATTATGAGAATTGAAGGCACAATCAGGTGGTGACAGAGCCTTCCCGGTAACAGGAAGAAGGGAAAAAAAGGACCCTGTCTCACCTCTCACTCATCTGTGCAACCTGATCTACAGGGAGCACTTGACTATTTGTTGTCATTTGTAAAAGTTAACATCGGCACACACGCACATCCCTGCTGGAAGCAAGTCGTGCTGGGTTTTCAATGAAACTGCCCTGTGTTTACTTACCCTCCTGTCTTATTTCCTGGGTAAAAGGTATAATTAATACTTTACCCTAGAAACAACCCACACAAGAAATAGCTTTATGGGGAGGACAAGTCACAACAGCAAGCTGCTCTTTCTGGGAATGGCTGTTTTCTTACTGCACTTCCCTTCTCTTCCGTGGAAATCTCAGTCCCCTCCCTTCTGTCCCAAAGATGAATGTGGAGTCCAGAAAATGATCCGCAAAGAACAAGTTGAGAATTGGAAAACATCCTCTTGTTCCCTTTTCCTCTTCTCATTTAATATGCTCAGGACACACCTTCACTCAGAGCACAAATTAAAGCAGGCCCTCATCACCAGAGCTGCTATGTCACGCCCATTACTTTTTTTTTTTCTTTCTGTTTATCAGGTTGACAGGTAAAGGCACACACAGCCAGGATGTTAGAAACCAGTTGCAACACAGCGCGGTCTGCCCCCCCCCCATCCCTGCCTGCCCTGCGCGAGAGAGAAACCGCACCCACTTCCCACTGCCGGCCTCTTCCCAGGTCTTACCCTGCCCAAGAGGTTGTCCTGAAGCAGAGTCTCTTGCAGCACCGGGGCCACCTCCTCCAAGCTCAACATGTGGCAAAGGTCGGTGAGTTCCTCCTGTCCCAGGGACCCGGTGCCCGTGGTGTCAAAACTGTCAAACAGCTCCTTGAGTCGGGCCTCATGCTGGTCCTGCTCCGCCTCATCCATCCCATAGCCCACAGCGCTCACCTGTGCAGGACAGAGACAAGGTCGCGTGGTGGCAGCTGCTGGAGTCCGACTGCCACCCCTCAGCAAGCTGCCCCCACCCCTGCCGGCCACTTGGGAATGCTCTTATGTCCTGGTCCATCGGGACCACGCGAGGGTCAGCAGGAGAGGTAACACTGCACACCTCCCAGCGAAACCACAGGTCCCTCCAGGACCCAGCGCCAGCCAGCAGAGCTCCGGCACGGTGACCACACCGGGAGCACATCCACAAGATCCGGCGCCAGTGGGGTGACCAGAATGAGGGAGTCTCCCACGCAGAAGGGCGCCCTCCTATCCTGCCCGGCCCTCAGGCTGGCAGCCAGTCTGTCAAACTCAAGACTGAAAGCAATTTTCTTTCTACCAGCCTATGTGGTCCAGGAGTCACAGAAGGTGAAAAGCCACTTCTGACATCCAGTCCTTTCAAATAAACTGTTAGATACAGTAGACTGCAGGACCGGAGCTTCCACGCAAGTCAGCGAGCTCCAGAAGACCTGCCAGGTGCTGCAGTCCGCCACACTGCTTCCTTTCTCTTCGTCAGCCTGGATGCCCTCGTTGTAGTCAGACCACCAGTTACAGCAGAGGCACTGGATGAACACGTCTGATACAAACCCACCTTCCTGTTTACAGGAGACCAAATGCCTCTTACACGAGTTCCTCAAAAAGCAATGCAATTAACCTCATCCGTGCAATTACATGAGGTGTGACAGGAAGAGTATTCCCTGAAGCTCGCATTAGCACCAGGGAGTTTTAGGTAATGCTTGGTTGCCTAGAGAAAGAGGAAAATACTACTCCACCTTTTCAGACAGTGAGGTTCTAAGGAGCCACAGACCACACGTGAATCACATGGATTCTCAGGACCCTCCACTATCTCCACCATCTCATCTCTGCACTCCTGGTTAATTTGGTCTTCCATCTCTCTGACCCACCCCAACCCCAGGCTCTCCATTTTTCCACATTTCATGGGATCCATAAAAACATGGAGTCATCAAAATAACCTTTTTTGCTAAAAATAATTTTCATTAAATATATAGATATAAAAATCTATGTTCCTCATACTTGAAGATTACAATCTGGTTTTTTGCTTGCACAATAATTCACTTTTTTGTGTGTTTTTGTTTTTTATTAACAGAGGTACTGGGCATTGAACCCAGGATCTTGTACTTGCAAAGCACGCATTCTACCACTGAACTATACCTTCCCCCCATAATTCATTTTTAATGTGTTGCGTTTTCCAGTGAAAGCCTAAAATCTTCACATCTGAAGGTACCTTCACCATGACGCAATGGAAGCCAAACACTACATACACCCTCGAGAGGGTGAGCTCAGCCATCTGAAACGAGGCTCTGAGAGCTAGCCCCTTGACTATAAAAAGCAGCACCTTTAAAAAGATATTTATCTTGCCAGTATAATTTTTTATTGTGATTAAAAACACATAACATGAAATCCACCCTCTTAACATTTGAAGTGTGCAGTACTACTGTTCACTCTACGGGCATTGTTGTACAGCTGCTCCATCTTGCCTGACTGAAACTCTATACCCACTGCCCAGCAACTCCCCCATTTCCCCCCACCCCCAGTCCCTGGCAACCACCATTCTACGTTTAAAAGCACACCTTAACTAAACCAAACCCTGGATCAGAAAACTAACTCGGAGGTGATGTCACAGGGCAGATCATTACAAACGGGAAATGTACATGTTAGGATGTTGAACACTGTCAGATCTGAAAATAAACGAGCCTTCAGTAACATAGCAGTGCTGCTCTAAGCTGGGCTGCTTTCTTTCCATGGACAACTGTTCAAAACACAACAAGCTATGAAACAGAGTCAACAACCATCCCAGGGGTTTCAGCAGAACGAGGCAGACTCAGAAGATGGATCTAAACAGCTGGGCCACTCATTAAGGAGAAGTTGTAATATTCTGGTCCAGCCTCCTGGTCTCAAAGGTCTCTTCTCCTAATTATCAGTTTTTCTATTAAGGTGCTGCTGGCTCTGGCTGCCTTCCCAGGATTGGTCTGTTAGATTAACTAATCACCATATAAATGTTTACAAAATAACTTGAGAGAGTGCTACATAAACATCAAAACACAAGAAAAGAAAAACCAAGGTGTTAAGCAAAGCAACAAAAGTGAGGAATTTAGACAAGGCCGTGGCTTGGCTAATGAGATTCATGCAGAGTCTGCCCAATTAATTCCCAACCAAGGTCAGCTGAGAATCCCCAAGAAAGAAGCTCTCGGACTCACTCTCTCAGTTCTACAGTCCTGACCAATTTCATAAAAGCTAGACTATTCTGCTTCTGCTTGATTTTGTATATAAAAAAAAAAAACTTGAAAGTGAAAGAATTCTAACACTTCCCCTTTTAAAAATTATTTTTAAGGGGTGGGGATTTGCCCATCTAAACCAATGAAAGATGGCCAGAGAACCCACAATGTTAACGTGTATCTGTTAATGCCATCCTCCTAATTTACCCTTTTCCTGTTCTCCTTTGGTAACCATAAATTTGTTTTCTATGTCTGTGAGTCTGTTTCTGTTTTGTAAATAAGTTGATTTGTACTTCAATATTTTTTAAAAAAAAGAAAGAAAGGAAAGAAAAGAAACAAAACAACTCACAGTATACTGAGAAGTCCTGATCTTATCCCAGGCTTGGAATCTGATAAGCTATCACGCCCTGTTCTTTGAGAGGCACTGGCTTTTCACTAAATCAAACCTCTTTCATTTTACAGCAACTTTCCTTTTTTTCTCTCTTTATTTCATCTCCTTCCTTCCCAAGAACTGTGCTTTGTAAAATATCCTTTTGACTGAAGGGGGAAAACAGTTCCACCCTTGCAGAACAAATGATCGTATGGAAACATCCAAAAGATGTTACATATGGTGACAAGTTGTCAGTACTCTTCTGGCACAGAATGCATCTTTACTGGTTGATATTATTCTCCAAATGTTCATCAGTAATTTCATGTGCAAGAATTCTTTTTCTCCCCACGTGGCAGAAATTTCTTTAAAGGCAGGGTCCATAATTTCTGTCTTACAACTTCCCCCAAATGCACTGTCTGTTCTTTACACCAGGGACTCAGTAAACATCGCGGACTGACTTAGTGTACGGAGGTTCCCTGAGGGGAACCTTATCTTGAATAAAAGCTATAGAAACGAGCATATGAAGGCTTTGAAATGCCTATTTCTTCCATAAGCATACCTCTTTTTGCCAAGTCCACTCCCTTTTCAAAGGCATTTCCAGTCTTAGACATGACCAAGCATAAGCAGAAAGCCAGCACCCACTGCCAAACTGCACCATGTAGAGCCGCCTCAAGCTTGATTCGATGAGGTAGTAACTAAGCCAACGGATTCACACACTTCAGCTGCACTTTTGTTGTTGTTGTTATGGGATATGACTGTGGAGGAGAATCTGCACTAAAATGCTTTCCCACGTCCCTTTGTTTACAGGATGAGAATAATAATACCCATCTGGAGGGTTGTTCTGAGGGTTAAATATGGTGGCAAGAGGAGCTAATCCCAGAGAAAGTTGGCACAAGAGGGGAAGTGAGAAAACCAAGAAAATACCTGTGACTTACAAAGGAAAAGTAAACTGAAGAGGGGTAACTTGAATACAAGTCAGCCGGCCACAGATCTGCCTTCAAAAAAGCAAAACAGGAGCTGTGGAACATCATAATGCAGAAAGCAAGACTGAGCAGGGGCCACATTACACATAAAAGTAATATTATATTTATTACTAAGTGGAAATGGCAGCAGGTGATGTTCAGGGTTTCCCTGATCTTCAAAGGCAGATTGCTGATCAATTTGATGGCAAACAAAAGCAATGGCTGAAATATAGTTGAGAATTCAGAAGAAACTTTTTTTTAAACTTCTGAGCATTTACTGTAAGTCTGGCCTATGCTGAGTACTTTACATAAATGATTTCATTCAGCCCTCCTAATTCTTTAAAGTAGGTATCACGTTCCCATTTCGGATGTAGAAATTGGGGCTTGGCAAAATTAAGCTACTTGTCCGATGATACAGTGCTAATAATGGTGGTGGAGCTGGCATCTGAGCTCTGGTCTGACACTAAATTATACGTTCTCTCACGCTTGCACATGCATATAGAACACATGAATGGGGCCACTGGAATGGTATCAATGGCAAATCACTTACCTCCACTTTTATGTGGTAACCAGCTGAACAGCACCAAGCACTAGAAACCACCATGGAATACTTGGAGGCCACAAACGCCTCCAAAATGGAAGGAGGGGTGGGGTTCCTTCCTCCCTATCTCCCTTGATTCATTTATTGATAATTATAGCCTACTGGGCACTAGAGATGCACAGAATAGGCACTCTCATTTTTGCTAAAGCAGCTTTGGGGTTTAGGGCAAAGACAAAACAGATTTTAATACAAAAATGATCACGAAGAGTCCCATGTCTTCAATAATGGGCACAGTCCAGAAGTTGATAATTGTTCAAATACTTCCCCCCAAACACTTAGATATGTCTAATCTACGCAATGCAGTGCTGTCCACAGTCAGAGCCCAGCTGACCCTCACCAGCAGCAGGAATCTTCCTTCCACATGAAGGAAGTTGGGTTCTGAGTGATTAAATTGTCCTTCAAATTGCCAAGGACAAGTCCAGCTTTATAAAACCTGCCACAAACCTGGGCCTCTCGTCACCATCTACTTCTCCAATTAAATTGTCAGAAGCCTTTACAACTCCTTTGGAATAAACAGGCCAGCATTGGCAATATTTTGGAGTTCCAGCAAGGGATGGTTAACTAAGAAGCAGATGCACAGAGCCATTAATCAAAACATTCACTACCGAACAACCACCCATAATGAGAACTATTCAGAGCATCTTCCTTCCAAATAACTCAGAACAAGGATGCCAGAACGTGCAGACCCTGACAGGAATGTCCACTAGAGACCGGTGTCACTGTGCTCCCCTTGGCAACCCCAGCTGATGGAATCACAGTGCCAGCCAGGACTGGACAAGAAGGAGGTGGAGGTGCGGCCGGAATAATGAAGTCCCCAACATAAGGCCAGCATGAAGTGGATCTGTGAACTTGTGAACTTTCCAGGGACCAAGGTATAGAAAGGAGCCTGTAAAAATGGCAGACCAGCCAAAGGGGACGCCTGCTCTGGGCCACAGGGAGTGAAAAGGGGACAAAGTCTGGCAAGGCAAAACCAAATAATAAAGGAGCACAAAGCCAGCGCTGCGAGCCCAGGCCTTTGATTTCCCCTCCAGATGGTCCAGCAGCTGAACAGCTATAAGGAATGTCTGTATGCCCCTCTTGGCTCAGCCCCTTGCCCTGGGTATTATAATAGATGCTTTTGGATCTGTGTTCAGACAGAGCTGTTGGGGGTCCACAGTCCAGGCAGTGACCAGCAAGTGACTAATTTAGTTTCTTTCTAACTAAAGCAATGAACATGGACAAACTCTACTCTGGCAAAGGTTTTCATTCATGCCTTTAGCTTTCACTGTCTGGCAAGTCTCATAATGTCGATGGTCAAAATATAATGTTTCTTTTTCTCCTCTCTTTTCTGCAAGCACTTTAATTTGCTGCAAAGACGTCCAGGCTTACCATTTTGGACTAATTTCAGCATAAAATGAAATAGTGACAAGAATCAATTCAAGTTTAGCAAAAGCTTAATAGAAAAAGCAACTGTCAAAAAAAATTAAAAAAAAAAAAAAGAAAAAGCAACTGTCCCCATTTATGTGTCAATATAGAATATTTCTGCCCAAAACTGCTGCTCGTCAAACTGATTACTGTCAGACAGCCTCCTCCCTGCTCAGACAGCACCTCACTTCTAGCTGGATACTTAAAGCACAAAAGTATCAGCAAGAATAAAATCAGAGTAGAAAAATCTAACACAAAAACTTAAATAAACAAACAAACAAAAAAAACATTAAAAAACACCACACATAAAAAAACACATTAAATTTGAATGAAATAACAATCTTTGCTAATTCCCATATAAGATTGAATTTAACTAAAGGTATCCTACTAGCATGTATTCTAAAACATAAATAAGCATGAATATTTTACTAGCCTGAATGATGTAGCAAACCCAAGCTTTTGTTAAACCTAACAGCTAGGTGGGTTACCCAATCAAGTTGTTAACTCAGGATACCTGGAGAAATAAAACCATTAGCCCAGCATAAGGCAGAGTCAGTAACCTGTGATCAGCTGAAGCTGAAATCTGAGCTGTATGTTTGTTACTTTCTTAAAAGAGACAGCTTATAACAACTTTCACCTCTTGAGCCATATTTACTCAAATTAATTTATAATGCCTGCAGCTCTGACTACAGTCCCTGGGGTACAAAAGTGAAGTGCTTCTCTTCTCACAACTACAAACAATATTTTCCCAACTTTGTTTTTAAAGTGAGCATTAGCTCATAGTTTGATTACAAATAGTCTGCAGTTTTTCCATCCAAAAGCTTGAATAAATGGTTAGTTGCTGATATAAATCTCAATAAAGAAGTGTCCTAATTTCAAATAAAGTTGCTCACTTGCATATTCCCATAATCTTTTTAAAAACTCTATTTTATTTGTGAATAGGATAAAAATATCTTTTTGCAAGCTTCAGTGAAATCTCTCCACAAGCCCAACAGATGTAAGTTCAATAGCCAGAATCCAAACCACATAATTTATTGGCTTACAGATGAATCGGCATCTACAAAAATAAACCTCCTGAAAAGGCTTTACGTTGTTTGAATCCCTCTAAAATGCTCTGGCTACACTTGCCAACACTTTATCAATACAAGACTGATAAAATGTATTTTCATTATCAACATAAAATGGAATCATCAAGATTGGTGAAATGTTAGCTTAGAAAGTCATTTGCAGTGACATTTAAAACAATTTAGTTGAACAGCATTTGACTTATGATAAGAATGTTCCCTATTAAATTAAGATTGGCTGTTCAGAGTTCATTGGAGCCCTATCCTCTCCCTCTGTGACAGTTAACATGTTTTGATATTGAGGGTCATCACATATCTAAAATGAAAAAAGGACAAGAAAAAAGACATTCATGCCATTCTGAGCAAGTGCCTATTAAAATGACTGATCCTTGACATTTTGATGCAAAGACCGTGCCTGTGATGGCTGCCTTGTCACTGACCCAGTAAAGCCGCTCCTGCCTTGGCAATATCTTTGCTGATATCCAAACCATTTGGAACATCTGTCACTCCTACACTTTATCTATATTGTGGTTCAGAACGCTTTCCTCTAAGGAATCACCACAGACCAGGTGAAAATAAGCAAATCTGCAAACAAATTCCCCAGCAGTTCACTTCACTTCCCTAAGGACACTGACAACAGCTGAAGAGACCACAACAATTTTTACCAGCCAGCCTGTAATGTTAGGGTTACACACAGTCTGGAAATTTTCACAGCCCCCTTCAACTCCAGAGCAAGATCTACCAACATTTCAGGTCAGCTACCAATACGCTGGCCCCTAGAGACAACTCAAGATAAAATTAAGCTGACACAGAGAAAATACATATCCTTGCAGATTGTCAAGCCGCTGGAAACAAGTAAATAGATACAAATTCAGATTAATGTATTTAAGAGAGCCAGGCTGCGAACCTTCTGTCCTGTCTCAGAAGCTTAGCCCATGTTCCTCAGTGGACTTTGTTAGGAGTCTGACTCTAAAAAGCCACCACGTCTGTCACAAAAGATGATCATGCAATCTGTTTTGATTTCACAAATTCAGGAGTTACGCTGTATGGCAAGCCCATCTCAGGAATTCCTCAACAGGAGGGGATCTGCCCCAGTTAGGTAAAGAGAGCAGAAGATCTTATAATGGCTAAGTTGTCTGGAAACAAGGTACATGGTAGGACAATCTTTCCAGCTCCCATTTTTATTTGCATCTTAGCCCCGGTTTGTCAAGGCTAAGGCTGGGAAATCGCCTCTTCCCATCTCTATCTCTTTCAACTTCACAGAAGGAGCTTTCAGCAGGAAACTGTTTCCATCAGCTTTGTCCTTTTGTCAGGGACCGGTTTGGTAGCTGTAGAAGCCCAGCCCCTGGAACCCTGGAAGCTTCTTCCGCAACTCTCCACACTTCCCTTCTGTGGGTCTGGCGGTCAAGGCTTTCGGGCAACAACCTAGAGTCATTTAGTTCTTTTCTCTCTGTTAGTAATTGCACTAGCAAAGTCTTTCTCTATGCATCGATTCCACACACCTTAAATTCTCACTTTACCAGCTTCCAAACAGCTCTCCGCTACTCAGACAGCCCAGGCTAACACCTCGGGGATCCCCAGACCGGTTTCTCTTCAGTTGCTCAGGCACAAGCTGCCTGGGTGGCACAAGACAACAGAACAAGCACCCTTTCTGCTCCCTCCAGGACTCAAGTCCGCTCCTGGACCGGCACACAGTAGCCGCTTTCAGCTGGCGGCTGCGGGCGGGGACCACGCGGGTGGCGAAGGTGCCCAGACGCCGCTGGGCTTCCCCGCCTGGAGGCGAGGTGCGGACGCAGCGCGAGAGCACCGCCCGGCTCTCCGGCAACCTGTGATGCAGATGCGCCTCCGACCTGCCTGCCCATCGCCACCCCCGGGAAGCTCAGACACCCCATTCTGTCCCAGGCAGCACCTCTCCCGGCCCCCGCCGTCCTCGCCTACCTTATGTCGGCCTCTCCGTTGCGCCGGCACAGCCGGCCGCCTGCCTCCAGTGCTCTGCAAAGCGGGGGAGGACGCTTTGTTAGGGCTCCAGAAGCGGGACAATACTTCGCAGCCAACGCCGGGGTTCCGGGCGGGCGTCCTTCAAAAGGACGCGAATGGGGACCCGCGCGAGCATCATTTCCATATGTAAGGGGCCAGTGCTCACAAAAGCGCCGCTCCCGGGGGCTGCGGTGCGCATCCCCCCCGCCCGCCGGCCCGCCCCTCGCCCGCGCTCCGGGACCGGCCCCTCCTCCGTCTCCCACACTGCCCGCTCCCCGCCTCGTCCCCCCCACTCCGGAGCGCTCCGGCCCGAGCCTGCCGCCAGGCCACCCGCTTCCTCGCCGCCGCCCCCTGCACCCAGCCAGCGGGGACAGCCTCCGCTCGGCCCCGACCCTGGAGCGGAAGCCTCGCGGACCGCGTGGGGGCAGCGCGAGGCCTCTGCGCACCCCCAGGCCTCGGGGCTGGGGTCCCCGGGATCCGGCTCCGCGCTTACCGCGTCCCGGGGCTCAGGCACCCGCCGCCGGCGCGGGGGCCATGGCCGCGGGCGCACTCGGGGCTTGGAGGAGGCGGCGGCGGTGGCAGCGGGACGGCCGCGCCCAGCGCGCTCGGCTACCGGCTCAGCCGCGGCCACCCGAAGCTTTGGACGCGCGGGAGGAAGGGCCAGGCCCGCGCTGGGAGGAGGAGCCAGGGCGACGCCGGGCCGGGCGCGGCTCCTCCTCCGCCGCCCGCGCCGCTGGGGCCGCCGTGGGAGGAGCGCCTGGCGCCGCCCGGGCCCTCGCGGGGTCGGTCCCCTCGCTCCTCCACCGGGACCCCCGCCTCGGGTGGCTGGAGCACGGATGAGCCCGGTCCCGGCTTGGCTGCTGTGTGACGCTGGGGCGGTCGCCTCCGAGATTTGAACTTGGAAGCCCCGGGGCTCGCGGGGGCTCAGGTGAAGGAGGTCGGAGCCTCGAGGTCAACTCCCCGCCCGCTAGCGTTTCTTTCCTTCCAAAGGCGCCCGCACACGCTCCGCTGCGCCTAGGACACCCGGCCCGCGACGTCTCCGGGTCGGGGAACGGCCCCGGGCTCCAGCCAGTGGGACTTTAAAGCGGGAACTCAGGTGCCTCTCTTGCCCACGGGCGGCCGTGGATTTCTCAGCCCTAGAGCGCCCATTGGCGGTCATTGGAAGAGGGGTCCAGGAGCTGGAAGCTCCAGACTTGACTCTGAACCCTGTGGAGCGAGTGCGACTCTCCTGCCAGGTCTAGATTCTTTCTGCACCTGCCCACCATGTCCTCTTAGGCTCCTGCCCCCTATCCAGCCTTCTGCAGGAAATCCAACCCTCGGTCACAAGCCACACAGGACGGAAACTCCTTGGAGTTGGCAGTCATCAGGCCGGCGATTGCTATGAATTTACCACCTCCTCTCTCCTCCCCCTACTCCAGTCTCAGCTTCTCACTCCGTTATCCCTCCACTTCTGACCTGGTTGCAAATAAGATTCCAGTTCTGGCTGTGGGCCGGAGGTGACACCGTTGTTCTCTCTTTGGGCTGCAGAGTTAAATGTGTTGCCCTTGAAGAAGGAGCCGCCTGATTTATTGTAACCCACGAGCCTGGTAATTTCAGCAGAAAACTGGAGAACGCTCCCTTGCTACTAAAGAACAAGGGATAGACAGGAAGGAACCTAGCATTTACTGAGAATCCAGTGTGCTGGAAACAGGAGTGATCTTACCTAATCCTCACACTACCTTTAGGAGGCAGACATTATTATATCCATTTTGCAAAATAAGGAAACTGGGCCTCAGAAGGTAAGGAGCTTGTTCAGAACCACATAGCTAGTTGGCAGAGCTGGGATTCAAAAGCAGGTCACACATGTGATGAACTTGCATAGCACTAAATATACACTCACACAAATGAGTGAGCATAAAACTGGTGATATTTAAATAAGGCCCTAGAATGATATTGTCAATTTCCTGGTTGTGATATTATAGTACAATTATGCAAAATGTTATCATTGGGGAAAATTGAGTAAAAGGTCTATAAGGGATCTCTGTGTATTTTCTTACAACTTAATATGAATCTACAGTTAACTCAAAATAAAGGTTTTTTTGTTTTGTTTTTTGTTTTTTTTATGAAGCAGATCAGTTTTATTTTAGAACCCGTACTCTCTTCCATCAACACAGTGTGCCTGAAGAATAAGAAAAAGGAGAGGCTCATGCTCCTCTCTCCCCCTTTTAAACAATCTTGGGCAAGTGGGAATACACACATGTGTATATGTACTTTATGTGTGTTGTTCAGTCTAGTAATAATTACACAACACACATACATACTGTTTGTTATGGGAATAGCTAACCTGTTACCAGAATCCAGAAGACTATGTTCATTGGGGACTAAAACAACCAACAGTTTTAGAAGGTAAGAATGAAGAGATTTTATTTATTTGTTTCATCTAGTCTCTGGGAGCCTCATCCTACAAGTTCTCTGCCAAAGCATCCCTTTTCAACCTGCAAGAACCCTTAACGATGGGACTGTTTCTTAGTGTCAGGCAGTGATTCTTGGAGGCTAGGAGATGTTCCCTATGGAGGAAGATCAGAATTGGTAGGGGTTGTATAATTTTACAGAAGATACTCTTTCATGAGAGGAGTGAATGGGGGTGGAATTAATGCTGGGACTTAGAACTGGAAATTACATTCAACCTCCAGCTTTGCTACAAAGGAGGGGAAAGTGTAGAGCATGGCTACTTCATGGTACAGCTTTGCAAGAATCATCCTGCCAAGGCAGATAAGTTGACACAGTGTGCCTGCAATTAAGGTTGCACAGGGTTAAAGATGAGTCTTAGTCCAGACTGAGTCACTGGAAGAACGCAGAAGTTTACCTTAGAAGCTATCACTTGAGCTTTTCTCTGTTAAACAAAAATGTAAGATAATAACAGAAATCGTAGCCAAGCCCCAGTACTACATTGTATGCAATATAAGGGGAAAAATGAAAAGAAATGTAAACATTTACCCTGAGTTAATACCCTACACAAACCACATTTCTTATCTGTTGTAGTTTATCTGCCTCTGATATCAGTTCCTACTTTAAAAAGAGTCTTGTTCCAGGACCCAGTATCCTTAAGTATTTGTAGGTGACACTTTCAAATGGCTTTCTGCTACATTTTTCAGTATTGGGCTGGCTTTGTTAGATTGTTTAAAAGAAAGGGAAAAAAAAAAAAAAAGCTGTAAAAAAGTTAACTAAAAAGTAATCCAGGGAAAAGAAAGCTATTCTTTGTTTCTTCTTGAGGTAACTTCGTAATGTTAAGTTTAGAGTCAGGACAATAGAAGTAAATCAAAAGAGAGAGAGAGATAAAGAGGGAGGGAGGAGAATGTTCAGGCTTGTAAATTTCCTAGCATCTGCAGAGTTATCTTTTTCTAGTTAAGGAAAGGCTTTAGCTCTGACCAAACTCAGGGTACTTCCCTCAAAGTCATAGCTGGGTATATATTATTTCTTAGTCACAGAATAGTCAAAAAACAAAACAAAACAAAACAAAACAAAGCAAAACAAAACAAAGCAAAACAAAACAAAACAACTCTTTTGTCACTCTGTGGTAACTCCCAGCTCCTTCAACACTTCTTTAATAAATGTCTGTCTTATTTCTCTGACCCTTTGAACTAATCAGAACAGTGTTCATGTAAGTTGTAGAGCTGCATCAGGGAGGGCCAAGTAGATAAAGCAGATTATCAGGAATAATCCAACCCAGGGATTGATTGTCTGGGTGAAAAGGACATCATACTCTCCCCAAGGTCCTAAGCAACTGGGTGGTGAAAGGAGGAAGGAGGAAATTGGGGTTTCAGACACCCAAGTCAAAGACTAGGAGTTTCAGTGACAAAATGTTGATGCCAAAAAACCAAGAAGATGGCAGCAAGAAAGGAGAAAATCACAAGAGAGGTGGGAACAAGACAGAAGGCAAACTGATTTACACATTTGCTCCTGAAGGATCCCCACAAGGAATTAGGATTCTCTCTTAATTTCCCCTCATAAAACATGAATGAAGAAGAAACAAGGGTTCAGCACAACTTAATTTTTTTTTAAAGTAAACATTAAACACCTGCTCTGTGTCTACTACTCTTCCTGAAAGTCATGAGCTGTTCAAAAGAAAAATCAGCCTTTGTTCTTGCCCTTGAGGAAATGTTTCATTTTTCTCCTCTTGGGAAGCAAAAATACACATACATAAGAGGGAAGGAACACCGTAAAGTAGCACTGGATCCCAGTCAGGTCCTCCACATGGGGGGATCTGGGGGGAACACACATGTATATAGCGTGACAGAGAAGAGAGGGATGGTTTCCCTAAAACATGGCTTCTATGAAGTCATTCAGCCCACTGCCTTTCATCTCAGGTCCTGGATCTCCTTCCTGACATTCAAGGTCCTACTCGATCCATGCAAATATATGTATCCTCAATGTCTCCAGACAACCCACCCTCCTCCCACTGTGCTCATAAGTGCCTCTGAAGCTTCCCTCTGCTGCTCTTTCTGCCCAGATCATCAGTCTGAAGGCATATTTGATGCCCTGTCTCTGTCCACTGTTCTTTATTTGACCCAGCAGTTGATGTACAAGAGGAAGTGGTTATTGAACATGTGCTTTTGAGAGCTCATGGACTGAGGTTTTAGGTGCTTTCCAAATACTTGGCACTCACTTGGAGAAGCGAAGTTGCATGTGTGTGCATGCTGGGGTGGGGGGGAGGCTGATCTTCACTTCTGGAAATACCTTTTCTTGTGACTGGAATCTGGAAATGTTCTGCTGTTCTAAAGACTGTAAATGCCTAAAGACAGACACTTAAACAGCTTCATTCAAAGAAGAAGGAAATGAAATTCTAGTTTAAGGAACACTGATATTCTTTCACCTCAACTGTCTTAAACACTTAGCCGACATGACATGAAATCTTCACCTTTTTTTTTTAAAGACCTTTGAATGGAAAGTGATGTTACATTTTTTTTCGCAAAGCTACTTTAAGCTTTGTAGAGTTTGATGCACACACAAAAGAAATGGGAGCCCAGGAAACTTGTATTTTAAAATAGGTCTTGGGGGGAAGGTACAGCTCAATTGGCAGAGTGCATGCTTAGCATGCATGAGGTCCTGGGTTCAACCCCAGTACTCCCTTCAAGAATAAATAAATAAACCTAATTACCTCCCCCAACGAAAAAAAGTAATAATAAGAAAATAAAATAGTTCTTTAAGAAAGAAAATAATCCTGTCCAATAGAAATATCATATGAGCCACATGTGCAATTCAAAATTTTCCTTTACATATAGATTTAAATATAATTTTATTCAATATAATTTTTTAAAGTAGTCACATTTTAAAAACTATAGACAGACAAGTAAAACACGTATATTTTATTTAAACCAATATACTCCCAAATATTATCATTTCAACATGTAATCAATATAAAAATTATTAATGATACAATTTACATTACTGGTTGTACTAAGTCTGGTATCTGGTGTGTATTTTTAGACTTGCATATCATCTCAGTTCAGACTAGCCACCTATGACCGGTGGCTGCTGTATCAGGCAGTGCAAGGTTGGAACAAGACAAGAGTTCTTCATCTAACCCAGTTCTCTGTTGTGACAAGGAACCTGGGTTCAGGAGCATTTGGTGCTTTGTTTAAGACCACACATCAGTCCCCTGGGCTGGGCTCGTCACGCCAGCACTCACCTCCCGTGCAGGTTCATAGGTGATGCAAACAGCCTTCTTGGAATGAAACCAGTGTTTTAAAATACTTTTTTAAACCATCACCCTCTAAAACCCTTGGACCCCCAAGAGCATTTTAAAAAATAAAATCTCAGAATAGCCCACTGTATACAATTTTAATACTTAGATATGACAACCTTGTAGGCCATTTGTTAATAACTGCCCCACAGTCTACCTGTTTTCTGCTCAGTTGTATCTGCACCTGCAGGGGACCCAGAGAGACGGGGCTGGAGGCCAAGAAGACAGTCACTGCTGTGCATGCCTGTCCTGCAGGGATGAGTGGGAGGGGTGCTTCTCCATCCTCCATCCTTCATCCTGCCCACATCAGCTACTGCCAGCCCCCAAAGGAGCTGTGTTGTTTTCCCATGATTAATCTCAAAGGCCTTGAAAGAACCAGGTGAACGTTTGTCTTCCATTCTGCAGTTTTACAGTGCTTTATGTTCTGAACCAAGCCAAAGCTGAATGCAGGGAAAATGACCATTTCAAAAACAGAAAACAAGACCAATAGGAAGACAGCATTGCTTCCAATAATGAGAACATGTGGGAGTAAACTGAATGAGGGAACCTTGCACCTGGATTGATGAGAAAGCAACTAGATCCTTCATTACAAAAAGCAACATAAAACTTTGATTTGCATTTTGTTTTCAATTTGGAGAGAATGGGCATGGTTCTCTAAGGACACAATTTAGACCTCTTTGCTCCATAATTGAGGTCAAAGTTATGATAAATCTTATGGCAGTGAGCTCTGTGAGTCATATTTCAATCTGCAAAAAATGCCATCTTAGAGATGAGGTTTGGAGGCTAGGCTGAGATGCCCAGATGCCAGGCTCAGATTTTAACATAAAGCATTTTGTCTGGTTCTTGGTTTTTGAGGTCCCTTCCCCCATGTCACGCAGTGTATCTCTGGATCCCCTGAAGTACAAATAAGATAAAAGGGGGAAAAGTCAGCAGGGAGAAAAATTAGTGCCTCTTTTTTTGTATAGCTGGTCACAGAGCAAAGTCAAGAACAGGCCAAATGTGTGTGGGTGGGTGGGTGGGTGCACGCGCGGGTGTGTGCATGCATGTGAGGATAGGTAGATAGGTGTGCTTGTTTGTCCCTCCAGATACCCTCTCTGTCCTCCTCTGCTCTATGCCCTAAGAGGCCAACCTAGATGTACTGCATTCAGGGGCTCCTTTGCACTTGGCATCCATTAGGTTTGGCTGATGGGGTCACTGGCAAAAGACTGGAAGCAGGAAGGAGTGTGAGGCGGGGGTGCTTATGCAGCCAGCTCACCCCTACAGGGCCTTGTAAGCTCGCTGCATCCCTTACGGTCACAGCTCGGAGGCACAGCCCTCTCCACACAACCTGTCACCTCTGTTCTTGCCAGTGAGGCCTAGGGTTGGTAATGACATCCCCCGTTATCAGCTCCCTGGCAAGAACCATCTTTGCTTCTCCGGACCCTGCCCACCCCTTTGTAATTAGGTCCTTTACTAACTAGTCAACTGTTTATTTAATTTGAATGCATCCACCATTTCCTTCAGAGACCTTGATTGATAAAGGAGGTAGCCATACATTTCTTGTTCCAGAAAAACCTGTCTCCTCGCTATTAGTGTGAAGTGCCTTCAGGTTTCCTACCGCCTAGAATTCTAGGTCAGTTCCCCCAAAGCAGACCCCGAGACGAGGATTTGTGTGCAAGAGTTTTATTGAAGAGATGGCCCAGGAGAAACCTGTAGGGGAGTGTGGTGGAGGGGCGGGGGAGAGCAAGACAGGGAGAGCAGAAGAGAAGCAGCCAGCCAAGGGTGCAACGTCAGGCAAAGTCCCAGCCCCAGCATAATCTTGAGCAGAGCTCTGGAGAACAAACTACATCCCAGAGTTTACCTCAGCTTGAGTCTAAGGAGCTGGACTTTCACATTCCTACACCAGTAAGACAGGGACCCAAGGGCATCCAGGCGGAGCACCACCAATTCACACTTCACAGTATCTCCCTTGTAATCTGACAGTATTCAGGGAAAGGTGACATGCTGATTATCAACTGGCTTCATCGTGGACATATTGGTGGAGAGGAAAGAATTACCTCCAGATGCCAAAAAAAGCTCACAGCAGGTGCTAAAGGGGCATACCTCTTGTAAAAACACTGTGCATAGACAAATAATATTTTCTTTTAATAGATTTGGTTAACATACTTTCATGTTGGTAAAAATTGTCTCAGGGCTGACAGTCTTCTTAAAAAGCAAAGGCATCTTTGTAAGAATCTTAGCTACCAGATGCAAGTAGTGGTTCTATGGTATGTGTGCATGTGGTTGGTGGGGGAGAGGGCTGTATCAACACTTGCCATTTCCCTCTGAAGTTTCTAACACTTGGAAATTTGTCATAGAAGCTTTTCTCATCTGCAGTTCAAACACTTTTTTTTTTTCCAGCAGGAATTTAGCTGAAGTTGAAATCACCATCTGGCATCTCAGATTGAACCAGGTTCTTTGTGTGCCAAGAACTTCTTCTCTTGGCAGTGATGTTGACTGTGATCTTTCAAAAATGTTTCTTGGGTTGGCAGCCTTGACTGTGCAGAGCAAGCAAGCAGCCTGTCTTGGAATTTAGAAAGAGATCTGCTGAGGCAAGTTGTTGCCCCAGGAAGAAAAGCGTAAGGTGAAAAGTTGAACCTGAGGTTTTGAAACCCCAGACGCCACGTCTTCTATTACTGAGCTAAAACCAGCTTGGGAAAAATATCTCAGCAATATGATTAGTAGCAGCAAAATGCTGCATTAAGACCTAGGAAAGGAGTATTCAATTCGAACCAATAAATGCTATTTAAGCACTTTCTAAGTGCAAAGTGATCGCCTCCCTTCTGTGGGGACACAAAGGATGACTAATTAGGGGTCTCTGCTCCCAGGTGGCTCACCATCCAGGCTCTGGGAGACGCTCAGGGGGAACAAGGTAGACTACACTAAGGAGCGTAGCTGATACGGGCCGCCTCCTCCCAGCTGTTCAGGGACCCCCTTTACCATTTCTGTGTGTCCTTCCATCAGCCGATGGGCTTCTGCTTCTGCTGGCCTGCACCTGTGGCTCTTCTTCAGTGGCTGCCCTTGGGTACTATGTACATTTTTGGAGAGCAGGAAGTGCTTGGGAGCTAAATTCCTAGCCAGTGACTGCTCAGTGTGGGAGTAAAAAAGCCAGCTCCGTTTGCCTCAGAACAGGACACAAGTGAATGCCCAGGCCTTCTCAACCAGATCCGCCAGAGCCACCCCTGCTGGGACTCTGCCTGATCTCACCCTCATGCTGTCTCTTTTCCTTCCCTGTCCTACTTTCCTCATTCACTTGCCAGTCTCTTCTGGGAACATCTCCTTAATAAAACACTTCCCTACAAATCCTCCTCTCCGGATTGCCTTCTGCGAACCTGGCCTAAGACAGGGAGCATAATAAGAATATAAACAAAATGCTGTGGGAGTGGAGAAGTGAGTCATTCTGCCTGGAGATCAAGGACCTTTCCATGAGAGGACAGGTATTTGAACGAGGCCTTGAAGGGCTGTTTGGATTATGCCAGACAGATGGAATTGAGGAATATCACAATAAACCTGGGGGACATACATATATGTGTCTGGATCACAAAGGTAATAGTGGGGAGTGAAGGTGATGGGACTGCCAGGGTAGGCTGGAAATAACTGAAGAAGAGTCTTGAATGTCGTTAAAGAGTTGGACTTTTTAAAATCTGCAACAGTGAGCCAATTTCGATTTCTGAGCAGGGGAGAAATGATACATTTCTCTTTTAGAAAATAATTGAATGGAAATATAAAGGATGGGTTGGAGGGATAAGAAATAAACAATGGAAGCCTCTTTGGGGATCACTGCAATATTCCACATCAGGATGATGAGGGACTGACCTTGGGCAGCGGGTGTGAGAATGAAAAGGAAAGATGGATCTAGAGACTGAACGAATGGACCTGTCAACTAACGGGATGTACGTGGGGAAATGAGAACGATCAAAAGTTCGCAAAATGTTGGATTGGATCAGAGAGTAAAGGATGGTGCCATCAACCAAGAAACAAAATCCAGAGGAGAAAGCCAGATGGGGGAGAAATCAATGAGTTCATTTTTGGTTATGTTGAAATTGAAGGAGACACCAAAAAAAAAAAAACAAAACAACAAAAAAAAAAACTTTAATAATGCAAAGAAATTTGAGTGAGATCTGAAAGTAATTTGAGAATAAAGAACAAACAAATTTTGGGACATTCAGAGACTCGTGAAGTTCTAGTTCAAGGTTAGACCAAAGAGACACTTCTGAAAATTAGCTCTCTGGATAAGAATCAAAACAAGATCAACAACAGAAACTTGGACACCCTTGAGGAATAAGAACACTTAAAATTCACTTATGACACAAGTTCAATGCTTCAGTTCCAGTATGATTTTACTTTGTAGATTAAAACTAGAGTGAGGAGTCTATACAATCTAATGATTAGATCTGACATATTAAATTTGTATGGCTGTTTCTATGGACTGTGAAATTTTATGCACTATGAAAGCAGAGTCCGATGACAATGGTGCTGAAATAAGAAAAACAGTGCTTTTAGCATTTATAGCCTATTACCAAATGTAACACATTGCTGGTGGAGGGATTGCTGGAGGAATAGTTCCATCAAATGACAGTGGCCATTTCCTGGCCCTTAATCATTGCTGTTCATTTGCTTATGGCCTTGTATTGACTTTTTAAAATAAATCAGTATGTCCATGTGGGAACTGGCATCCCTGCATTGCACTGACATTTCAAACAGCACACAATTAGAAAAAGCGCAAGTCCAAATTCTTTAAAAATGTTTCAGTTTGGGAAAAGTCTACTCTATACAAGATACATTGTTTCAAAAGCCAAATGAATTAATAGGGCCCCAGAGAGGCCTCAGTATTCTAACACAATGTTATATTTAAACTCTCCTCTTTGAGAACCCTTAACACTGGAGCAATAACACTTTCTCCTATCCTAGGTGAGATGTTGGAGGTTTCAGAAGCCAAGTTACCCATGGAAATAATAGAGGAAGAGAAGGTAGAAAATACAACGGAGCGAGGATACCAGCTGTGTTTATTGGTTCAGTCTCTCTCCCTTCCTCCTTCCCTCCATGCCTTCCTCTCTGGCTCAGTCCCTTTCTTCCTCCCTCCTCCACTTCCAGGAATACTTGAGGACCTACTGTGTGCTGGGACTGTACTAGGAGTTAGAGATACCATAGCAAACAAGGGAAACATACATGATATCCACCTGCAGGGAATTTACATATATCATTTTTGATTTTAGATTCTACGTGGAATTTAAAAATAATATCACTTGTTCTTCACTCCTGTTCTCTCTCACCTTCACTTTGCATATTAAAGCATCTGAGGTTTACCCATTTGTGAACCCGGCTAGGCTGCCTACATTTGAAATCCAACTCTCTCACTTAATAGTTATGTACATTTGGTCAAGTGTCTTAACCTTTTGACCATCCGCCTCTTCATCTATAAAACATAGACAATGATAGCACATGCCTCATAAGGCAGTTGTGAACATCACATGAATTAATTTGTTTAGAACTTAGAATGGGCTCTGGTACACAGTGAGCACCCAGTTGATGTTATCCATTATTACTTTTAGCACACACAGGAAAAAACAGATGAAACAGACTTTATCTTTCAAAGAGCTTACAGTCTTGAAGGGGGAGACAGACAGGGACATAGCTAAAGGCAATAATGCATGGTGAGTGAACTGATGAAGAAGTAAGTTTAGGCTATAGTGGGGGCATCAGAAAGAAGGGAGTGGTGAATTCTTTTGGTCAACTCTTTTGAGGCGGATGTAATATCAGTCCAAAGTAGTTTCTTATTTCCCTGACCCTTAGATAAACGATCCTTCCCTATTAAATGCCTGTTTTGCTTGCTTTATTTGCCCATAGTTATTCCAGTGTGGCTAATAAGCTTTTCAGGAAGGGACAGTGTGGCCCCTCTTTACTTACACTCTGAATAGAGGAGGTTGGTAAAACTGGGTTAAATTTTCCTGATTTCTTATGTTCAGCAACATATTTCTTATAGAAATCAGAGTTGTTTGTGCAAAGGGAAAATAGGTCTTTTCTCATGCCAGGAAGCAGTCCAATTCTTTTTGCCAGTGACTGGCTAAATCACAGTCATATGATTTAATTCTGGCCAATGGGACCCAAGGTAAGATGGGGGATCTGGGAAAGATTTTCTCAATAATATGAGGCTAATGGAAGGAAGCACCACTATTCTCCCTGAGATATTGTTGATATGCATGTGATGGCTGGTATTGCTGCAGTCATTTTGTGACCGTGAAGGGAGATACTGCTGACATTCTAAGGAAGTAGAAAGACAGACAGACAGACCTCTTCTGAAGGTCTTCTGAAGACCTCCTTGAACTGCTGGTTTTACCTACTTGGGCCTTGATCCACCTCCAGATTTCCAGTTGTGTGAGAAAATACCCAACCCCTTTTATTGTTTCAGCTACTTTTAGATGGGTTTTCTGCTTTCAGTTAACTCCTTATGGTAGCTTGTCTCCAAGTCCTCAGGGGCACCTCCCTGCAGGAAGACTGTCCATGCTGTCCCTTTTAAGCTCAGGTATGGTCATATGACTTGCTTTAACCAATGAAATGTGAGCAGCATTTGCAAAACATCCCAGTTTTCTCAACTGTAAGATCTCGCTGCTGGTAGTTCTGTCCTCTGGGAGGTAACTGAGCAGAAGCTCCAAAAGCCAACATGTGGCTTGCTGTGCTCCCTGCCCCATGCCCCCATGATCAGGGAAGCATGTTGAGATGGAGCCTCTGCCAGCCTGGTTCCTCAATGACTACAGTAAGTGGACCTTCTTACCCCTTTCATGACGGACGTGTGGCATGAACAAGAAATAAACCTTATCACTGAACTACTGAAATGTGTTGTTATTGCTGTTACCACAGATAAATCTAGTCTACTTTGACTGGTAAGCATCGTAAACACTGCAGTGACTAAGACAATGAAGTGAAGCAAGAGCTTAAGATGCAGACCCTTAACTCCCAGTAACTCAGCAGTTACTGGAAAGAGCAGGCTCCCTGTGCCTACTCCACACACTTTCTGGTTAGTGAGATGAGTTTTGGAATGGTAAGTAATTTAATCCAAGTAATGCTTTAAAAACGTCTTCGCTGCAATGCATTATTCAGAGTAAATTAATCACAACTTATTAAGTGTCTCTTTAGCATCCCTGACAATTCCCTCATCACTTTGCCCTCCAAGCTTTTTTTTTTTTTTTTGAATAATGACCTTGCTATGTACTCCCCTAACAACCCCATACCTAGGGGGCTCTTGGTAATAGCTTGATGATCATATAGCTGAAGTTTCATTGCACAAATATGAAATGAAGGTGACCTGTCAGTGGGAGACAGGAGAATGATGATGAGATAGTTCGTATTTACGGAGCACTTGTTCTACACCAGATGTCATTCTAAGCACTTCATACACAGTAACTAACTTAATCCTCACCTTATGAGGCAGGTGTTGTCATTATTTCTCCTTTACAGAAGAGGAAACAGAGGCACAGAGAAGTTCAGTGTCTTGTCCAAGGTCATGCAACTAAAACATAATGACACTCGGATCTGATTCCAGGCAATCTGGCTCCAGAGTTGTGTTCTAACCAAGAGTGGGTGCGGGTGGAGGTGGGGGTGGTGTTGTCCTTGGGGCAGCAGTTCTTGGAGAAGTTCAAGGTTAAAAGCCCAGCTGAGCCCCACCTGACAAACCCTAGCTGAGTGTTGTTTCACAATTTCCCAAACAACCCAGTTTTCTCAACTGTAAGATCTCACTGCTGGTAGTTCTGTCCTCTGGGAGGTAACTGAGACATGCAAAGACCCTAGTTTTGAGCTTGCCTGGAAAACCACCCACTGACCCTGGTTGGGGCTGCTGTCACACTCTAGGACAGATCCCCAGAGGGTGTAGAAGTGTTGGCTATGTGGAGAGACATGTAAAAATGTGAAATGACCCTTTGGGGATTTCTCTAGGAGTCCGTAGGAGGGTATGGATTGTCAGGTGATAGGACCTGGGGAAGGCTGTCTGGAGAGTTGTTTCCAGGATCTGCAGCTGAGATGCCCTTGGAGCACTGAGGAATGGATGGCTGGAAAAGCCATTTGCACCAAATGTGATTTAAGAGGATTGAGGGGCCATTCTTCTGAGACCTGAAAGGGGTGCACAGATATGCAGAGGAGTAGGGAGGTGAAGACAAGGGGCTGGGATCTAAAATTGTTCCAGAAAAGCTTTGGAAATGTAGTTCAAGAAAAAGAAGTTAGTTTGGGGAGCTACAATTAACTACCAGAGAGTCCGTTAGTTGTATCCCTAAAATATATTTCAAATTTGAACACTTGTCGCCATCCCCGTGGCCACTGCTAGCACCCTACTAAAGGCCACCTAGCTGTGCCTCCCCTGGACTCCTGTCAGTCTAACATGGCTCCCCACCTCCATTCTAGTCCCCGCCCTACCATTTGCCTCGCAGGAGACAGAGTGATCGTTTCAAAAGTGTAATCAGTTCCTGTGGCTTCTTCTCATTCTCACTATAAACCCCCAATCTTTACTCTATAATCTGGCCCTGCCTGACACCTGGATCTCATCTCTCACCACCACCCCCACACCCCATCCCCACTGGCTGCATTTCTGATATACAAACACACCCAGCTCCCTCCCGCACTAGCTGTTCCCTTTGCCTGCAATGCTTGCCCCAGCTCTTTGCACAGCTGGCTCCTTCAGCTCCTCTGGTCTTGATCTAAACATCATCTTCTCTGATTGCCCGACCGCCCTGTCCCCCCACCCTCACCCTCTCTCAGCCACCCTCCATGTCGTTAGCAGATTCCCCCTCCCTCACAGCACCCATCACTATCTGAAACGGTCTTGTTTGTTCATTTGCTTGTTTATAGGGCTGGTGCCAGTCTCCCCTATTAGCCTGAAAGGGCTTTCCTCACCTCATTTGTGACTGTATCCTCAGCACCTAGATCAGTTCTCAGTGCACCAAGGCTCTATAAATTAAGAAATAAGTAATTTACATTTAATTTCCATCAGTAATACATTTTGAACAATTTACTTATATGTCCCAGTAGAAAAAAGGAGAAAAATTAATTTTATTTACATTTAATTGAATATTGATGTATGGCAATGGGATAGTGATATTTGAACACAATTTTGTGAGGATAATCTACCCCTAGAAAATCTGAAATTACATATGGTTCAGAATAAGTTAGTTTTACATAGAAAATTAAAAATCCAGGAGCCATGACTGATAGGTTCCTATTTATAAATATTATGAAAATATAAACTTTAAATATTATGAAATGTAAAATATAAGCTACAATGTTTCTATAATAAAGGGCTTATTATAGTTAGTAAGGGTAAAGAACACAGTGTCAAAGTCTAGTTAACCATATTTTCTTTACTGATTTCTTTGAATAATGTAATGGTACTGAATGTTTATTTGGAGTCCATTAAAATATTAACATTCTACCTGTGTATTAACTGCGTTTGACTATTTTCTCATTTCTGGATTTTATTCAACATTTTTACATTTAAAGATTGTTAATGGAAAGCCCTCTGGGATAGAATCATTTTCAATCCACATATGACTAAATTCGGTCATATTCGCTGATTGTGTAAAAGAGCTCTTTCTGAAAAGTAAATATTAATGCAGACTGGTTTTGAAAAAAGAACCCTTTGGAGCACCTCTTCTTCTTTCCATTTTTAGACACCTCTGCTAGCTGCTTTAACACTCGGCTGGGAGTGTTTTTAAAGGAGCCAGTGAAGATTTGGAAAAGGTTTTATTTTTCATATCCCAGATTGCATCCTCTGCACTGGGTTGGTTTTGCTGCATGTGCTCCATCTGTCTTGGAGACATGGAAAACTCGGTAGGGGGAAAACGGAGAGGGCAACGCTGTTTCCTTGGTTCTATAAAATGTCAAAAAATGACTTCCCGCGTAAAGTCTAGAACACGGATTTCTTCACTTCCAACTTCCCAACACCTCCCAGGTGCCTGTCAATCTGCCTTCCCAAGCAGAGAAACGAGAAAATGTTTAGTTACTCCCTGGTTAGAAAGACTGCAAGGTTGAATGCCTTTTGCACAACCTCTACTTTGCACAATGTGGGTAAGATTTCTCATCATTTCAAGTGAATTTAATGAAATACACAGACTGATTCTTCTATTATGAATATCCTTTAAAAAAGAATATGATCAATTCACTTGCTGCCTACGGTTGATCTGGGATTTCTGATATCTTCCTTTAATGTTTCAGGCTAAGTGCTGGATGAAAAAATCTAAAAAACAAAACATTTCTTTGTGTATCCCTAACTGCACCCAACAGTGAAAGAAGCTGAAATCTCACCCTTCACTGGATGTTACATCCAATTTCAAGTTTCTATTATCTTTTTTTTTTTTTTTAGGTCACTGGAGAATACTTAGTAAAGATTTTGTTTCTCTGCAAATCAGCCTGTTATGTGTGTAACTGGAGTACTTCATGGATTGGGTGTCTGGGAGATCGGAGGGCTTTTATCCGTCCTACCATTGTTTAACACGGTATTTGTGTGTTTACTGAGTGTCTTGTAGCCTTAGAATGTGAACTTCTGGAGACTAAAGATCTTTTATGATGTGTGTAGCACCAAATAAAATATGGATTCTTCAGGATCATCTCAAAAGGGGCTGCAATCTAGAGCTATAAAGTGACACTCCTTTGGTGTGTGTTTATCTGCAAATTATTCTTTGAACAGAATGAAACCTTCAGCAAGCAAAACTCACAGCCTGCAACATTATCAACCTACTGAATTGAAATGACGCTAGAATCCTGGTTTGTTAATTTGGGGAGGATTGTTATTTTAGAATTATTATAAGTAAAGTATTTTCAAGCAAAAGTTGACTGTTGGAGAAGGTGATATTCAAACATCATGTGATATTTAAAATTGGCTTTGCAGTTTCCAAATCGTGGCCCAAGAGGATAAATGTATACATCAGTGCCTAATCCACATAATATCAAGTTTTCTCCCATCCTGTGACTCATCCGAGAGCTCTACTCACTTGCCATCAATATCTCCTATCCCATTACGAGACCTTGTCATCACCTAGAACTGCTTTACGTCTGAAATCCCGAGCTTTGAAATTCTACTCTGACCTCAGCCCTATACCCTTCCCTCCCCTACACCTTCATCCCACCCATCTTCAGTCTTATCAAAGCATTCATTCTCTCTGGCTAACAGCTCCCAGCTCTCAGGTTTAAGGACTCTCTCCTCATCAGACACAACTCCCACCACCAACTCCTTTGACGTGCAGGCATAGCCAAGCAACAAATCCTCAATCTGGGATCCCTGCATCCATCTGTTTTCTTTGGCCCTTGAGCATTACAGGAGAAAATCACATAATACATAATTACGCAGTCAGGTGCTCACACAAATTTTGATCTCAAACCTCAACTGGGCACATAAGACCATTGGGAATTCTTTGATTGTTCCTAGATGATTCCCTGGATAATCTACCAGATCTGAGATACGTGGGACTGGAGAACATGAACTACAGACACTTAGGACAGTGCTAACTTCTTATTAAAATTATATAAAGTTCATTTTCTCCCCTTGGATTGGTGGGCCAATTTTTTTCCCCATTTTTTTTTGTCTGTTTCCTCTTATTTTCATTTTCTTTTGCAGTTTTCCAAATAGATCACTTCTTGGAGTAATTAAAGAGTTTAGAGAAGCATTAAAGAGTTTAAGATGATCACAAAATGTTTACTACAGACCTACTATGTGCCAAGCACCATTTTAGGTGCTGGGATTACAGCAAAGAACAAGATAAACAACTCTGCCCTCATAAAGTCTACATTTTAGTAACAAGGGACAGAAAATAGGTAAATCAGCAAAACATAACTATGTCAGAAAGTGACAGGTGGGACTATAGAGTCCTGGAGTGGTGGTGCAGGCTGTGAGGTGCGCTGTGGAGAGGCTGCTCTGTGCACTAGGTATGAGCGTGAGCCAGACTGCCTGGGTTCAAATCCCAGGTCTGGCACTTACTATACGTGTGGCCCTGGGCAAGTTACCTAACGTCTCTGTGATTCAGTTTCCCAACCTGCAAAATGAAGAATTTCATAGTGCTAACATCAAGGGGTTGTTATGAGGATTAAAGGACTTGATACCCACATAGCATTTCCCCTGGTAAGCACTACATAATAGTTAGTGCTTTTATTTTAAACAGGTGTCTCATCATTGCCCTTACCCTCACATTCACAGCATGTGCCCTAGAGGCAGAGACAGATTCACTGTGAAGGGAAAGCCCCTTGCTTGGAGGAGCCCCTCACTTCCTGGGTCCTGAGAGAGGCCCTAGCAATGTGTTCAGGTGGTGCCTTTACCGAGTTAGCAAAAGTAGGATATTTTCATTGCAACTGGTTAACTTGCCATCTGTTTCCATATGTTCCCCTTGTGTCAGATAGCATGCAAGCAGCTGTGGGTATTTGGGGGAATCAGGCAAAGAGGAAGCTAAAGATACATTGGTTTGGGTTTAGTGGGGAACATCTATGTGGTTTGGTCTCTTCCATATTGATTATTGTTGATCATCCTGGTGTAGAAGCAGCTCCCAGGATTCCTACCACTCATGTGCCATCCATGGGTGGGACACAGTGATAGGAATGTGTCCCATAGAGGCTGGCAGCAGGGGCATGGGGACAGAGGGGGAAACAAGTTTTGAAATGTATAGAGCCAGAAGTTAGTTTGTGGAAAGTTCTTGTAATCCTCTGATGTATAAAATTTTAAGTAGATGATATGGTTCTCAGACTGGCCACCACCTGAGCCCAGAGCCCTGCTGGTCTTGGGAGCTGAGCTCAACGTGGCATCTGAGGACTCTTTCCCAGCTCTGGCTTCTCCGAGTCTCTGATGCCTCCTAGACTCCTGTCTCTGCAGGGTCCGCCCTCCCTTTGTCACACCCAGCTCTGTAGATCACTACCCCAGCCCTCTCTCTCTCTACACACACACACACACACACACACACACACACACACACACACCAGCATGGGGACAGGAGCTTGGTCTTGGTGTCTAGGAAACATGCCCAGCATTGTTGCTTTGTTATCAATAAAAGGTTGACATTCAGCTTGGGTCAAAAAAAAAAAAAAAAAAAAAAAGTCAAAGCAGAAGTCTTACTGTGTCAGGAATGTACTAGACAATGCAGCGTTAATAACTAGTAATGCACTGCTATGAACTGAATGTTCATCTCCCCCACCCTCTTCATATGTTGGATCCCTAACCCTCAATGTGATGCTTTTGGGGGATGTTTGGGAGGTCATTAGGTTTAGATGAGGTCATGAGGCTGGGGTCCTCATGACGGAATTGGTGACTTTAGAAGAAGAGACCAGGGAGCTTGCTCTGTCTCTCAGCCACGTGAGGACACAGCAACAAGGCAGTTTTCTGCGAGTCAGGGAGAGGGCCCTCTCCAGAACCCAGCCAGGCTGGCACCCTGATCTTGGAATTCCCAGCCTCCAGAACTGCGAGAAATAAATGTCTATTGTTTAAGCCAGCCAGTCTATGGCATTTTGTTCTAGTAGCCTGAGTTGACCAAGACATAAATTACACACTTTTTTCTTTTTTAATGAGAATTCTGTTATATAGAATTATAATTCCTGCATTTGCAGAGCAGAGCCCTATAGCAGTACTACAAACAGCGAGTAGATTTGTGTGTGAAGATGCAGCTTTCTGCATCCCACTAGTCAATATTAAAAAATAAATTTCAACCAGATTACTACAAAGGCCACCTTACTGCTAACCTAGCCCGGCCTCACAGTCCTTCTTTCAGAGGCACAGATCTATCTAGAGCCCAAGTCCGATCCTTAGCATCATGAGACTTCCACCCACCTTTCCAACCCAGCTCCTGCGGCTCTGTGTTCCACTCTCCCCCCAAATTCTTGAGTTACCCGAAGTGCAGGATAACTGAGGTTTGGAAGGAGGGCTCTGGAGCCTGACTGCCTCAGTTCAAACGCTGGCTCCACGGCCCCTAACTGCACGACCTTTGAAAAATCCCTCCACCTTTCTACGCCGGAGGGACGTGAGCTTTAAAATGGAGCCATAAGAGCACCTGCCCAGCAGGGCTGTGAGAACTAAGCGATATGATCGATTTATGTGAAATGTTCAGGACATGCCACGGTGTACTGAAAAGCTCAGTAGCAGAGGGACCTTGTTATTATTTCATGTTTCTTTCACAGGGCATGGCCCTTCTCCGTTCTTTGCTTTGCCAGCTGGTGCTTTAAGACTCAGTTCAAGCGTCTCCTCAGGGAACCTTCCCCACCTGGGCTGGGCTCTGGGCTCTCTGGCGCCCTCACCTGCTCAACTCACCAAAACTCATCACTTAGCTGTGTCCTGTCCCAGAATGGGTGGTCGTCCCTGCAGGGTCTGTGGCTCCTTCCCAGGAACTGTCCAGAGCCCCGCACAGGGTGGGTGTCAGCAAGGGTTTGCAGGCTGAGCGGATTAAAGAGAGAATGCAAATCAAAGGACAAAGTATTCAAATAAAGAGGAGCTGGCTCTCTTCCACTCTCCTGACAGTCTGCTTTTCAAAGTATTGTATGACATACAGACTTATCTTACAGTTTTTCTGAGTGGTCCTGCCTGTGTTGAGTCCTTTCCAGGCCAATCCTTGGGCGTGATAGCATCGAGTTTCTGAAAAAGAAAGGGAAAAAAGTGTGTGGGTGGGTGTGTGGAGGGGGCAGGATGCTGGGCCGAGGAAGGAAGCCCTCACTCAGCCAGCTCTCAGGAAATGGCTATCTAGGGACACCATGGCCATTTAACACTCTTAACAAAGGGGACTTCAACAGTGTGAGCAAGAATTTACATGTATTTTTAAGAAAAGAAGAGAATACCATTTTGCATGGAGTCCTGGCCAAGGGCATGGCCAACACCCCAATGGCCCGGACTGGAGTTACAGCTGTCCTCATTCCTTTCTTTTTAAACATTACAAAAGAATTCATTTCTTGGGGAAAGCTTAGACAATACAGAGAGTAGGAAGTAAAAAACAAAACAGCTTCATCCCCCAGTCCTATTGCCCACAGGTAATCTCTACCTCAGTGCAGATTTTAAAATATACACAGAGACACAGTCACCTGTCCCATAGGGCTGCAACCTTGCTCAAAAAAGCAGAATCATAAAATAGGTCTAGATTTGCCCAGAGAGGCACTGGATAGAAATGCTGCAATAAACATAGTTTTTTTTTTTTAATAGTGAAAGAAAGAAACTATTTAAAATATTACACATACAAGGAACCCCCTTTTTTGGTGGGGGGAGGTGCTTGGGATTATTTACTCTTGGAGGAGGTACCCGGGGTTGAACCCAGGATTGAACTTCGCTCTACCATTTGAGCTACACCTTCTCCCCTACAAGGATCCTGAGGTGTCGGAGCAGAGACGGGGACAGGCTTTGGAGCCTGAGTCCCGGCTCTGCTCTTGCTGTTGGCTTCTGGGCAGGTGAGCACCAGGCGAAACTCCCCCCCACTAAGAGTAGTGAGGGGGGCCTGGTGCTCAAGAAAATGAGGCGCCCTATCTTGAGCCTGAGATCCTTTGGTTTAGACATGCCTGGATTGGAGGTCCGCGGTGGGAAGGGGAGGGCTGGCGGCTGCAGGCCGGGCGGGGACCGCCGAGGCTCCCGCCTGGGAGCCGGGGACGCATCTCAGCTCCCTGCAGCCTTCCCCACCCCCTCTCTCTGCCCATCTCTCTTCCAACTTGTCCCTGCCAAACCAAGGCAAAGGGAAGCGCCGCACCTGTAGGCGACGGCTTTGGAAACCAGGAACAGCAGCTGTGCGAGGGGAAAGCCCGGGGCAGGAGGGCGGCCCCCGTGGCTGAATCTAAAAATAGAACCCGGCCTGACGGCCTGACTGAGGCCTCGGGTCGGGCGCGGCGAGAGGGCCGTCCCCGCGGCTCCGGGCCACGTCGGGGCGCCCTGCCCTCCCTCCGCCCCTCGGGGTGTCACTCCACACCCACCCAGCCGTCAGCGAGCAGCCCTGCTGTCGCCGGCTCCGCCTCCAGGCCTGTCTCGCCGCCAGCCCGTTTGGGGTGTGAGGAAGGACTGGCTGCGGTACCTTCGTTTACAAAATCTCTTTCCTGCCGCGAAAGCAAACCCAGTACCGGCCCCTGTTCCTCCGTTTTCAGACGCGCGGGGATGAAACGAAGCCGTCCCCGGGGAGGAAGTGGAAGTGCCTCCTATTTAAAAAGGAGCCCTTGGCCCCGCCTGCTCGAACAGCGCCGTCAGCGCCGGGCCGCAGGGGGCTCCCCGCGGGGGCGGCCCTCCGGACCTTCCGCACCGCCCAGATCTTGCTCTCTGTGCCCCTGGCGTTGGGTAGCTCGTTGCCCTCCCACCCCCCCAGCCCGCTTCAACTTGGTCTGGTCGCGAAGAAGTTTCTCAGCTTTAAAATGATCAAACTCCTAAAGGGATTGAAAAAGATAATTGTCATAAACAGCAAGATCCTACTTTATGGCACGGGGAACTATATTCAATACCTTGTAATAACCTATACTGAAAAAGAATATGAAAAGGATACATATGTACAACTGAGTCATTATGCTGTACACCAGAAGTTAACACCTTGTAAACCGACGATACTTTAATTAAAAACACACACACACACACACACACACACACACACACACAGTAATTGTCAATAGGAAAAGCAAAAACATTTGGGAAGTAAGGACATTAAGCACTCATGGGGAGCAGAAAACATATGTTAGAAGAGTAAGTTATTCTAATATTTAACTTTACAGTTAAAAAAAAAGTGTTTCTGCTTGGTTTAAACACGTTTTTAAACAGAGATTGGCCAACATCTCAATGACTCGTGTCAAACTTTCTGGTTCAAAAGTGTCACCATGGTTTTCTCTCCGTATTGGCTCACTGCTGCCGCGACGTGTCTCATCTGAACATTACAATACAATTTTCTTCACAAATAAATGTCGGAAAACCGCCCACCAGTCTGTCAGCTCCCATGACAATAAACCATACAGAATTATAGCAATCTTCTAGCTTGTTAATGAGAGCTGTGTAACCCAGGTGAGTTCTCAGCAAGTCTTTTATTTTAGAACACATCATTATAGTCTTTCTCTTTCTCTCTTTTCAATTTATTGTGCCTTTGCTGAAGGGATAAATTTAATCCTTAGAGGGAGAGATTGTAATTATATTAGCGATCTAAGTCCTACTAACGATACCCCCTTCCAAAGAAACCACACGACTTATTCATTGATGGGCATTATATCTTATTTTATAGCATTCAATAAAAATCCTATATTCAGGATGACTTAAAGTTTGCATAAAGAATCTCTGATGTGAGATAATTGTTGATACAGGGCTCAAACACACATCAAAGTGCAACCTCCTTATGCTCACCCGGTACCTTTGTCTTCAGTAGGGAGATTGGATCCCGATTTTAATGTGAACTAGCCTGCCTCTGTGGGTTTGTATTAAGCACCAATTCTTTCTGTTTTCTTGCTCATCCATATAGTGTATCTGAGTCTCTTGCTTCAGAGAAACTGGAGCCACACAGAATATCATGTTGTCCTAGATGGAATTTGGAAAACATCTTCTATCCTGAATAGATGAAGGGTCTGCTCCCTTATGCAGAAAGGTTGCAGTAGTCTCCTCTTAACACGACTTGCATGGAGGAGTTGGCCACTTGCTCCCAGTACTCACTACAGAATCTTCCCATTTGGCAGTGCCTGCCTTGATGTCACTTCCCACAGTCACTCGCTAAAGCAATCTTCTGTGGTTCCTGAGTGCTTATCTACAGATCTTATTGATCGTTCCCTGTTCAATCTCAGAATAGCTCTGACGGAGAGGGCTCAGGCCTTACATCCTTCAAAGCAACTGAACAAGTTTGGTCAAATTCAGTGCCCACATAGGACCCACTGGGGCAGATTCTCTTGGACCCAACCCCGTGTCTGCTCCCAGTGGAAAGCTGTGAAGGTATGGTGTGAATGCACAGCCAGTATTACTGAGAGAAGAGCTCTTGGTGGGATGTTCGTCGTGTCTTATAATTCCTTCAGTCATGGATGTTAGGCTCCCGTGAACTAAGGTCAAGATCAGCTTTACCACACTAGAGGGGAGGTCAGAAACCATGGGATACAAACTGAGATATGAATCCAGTGTTTCTGGGCCATTTAGATTGCTCTGACCAGTCTTCTCTGTATCTCTAGTGATACCCAGTTTTGGCACATCTGTGGACACTTAACTCTAAGAAACAAGGTGCCAAGCAACATTTGCAAAAGCAGCTGAGAAACTGGGCATCAGGGGCTCCAGAATGTCTAAACAGGAGCCTTAGGGTAACTATCTGACTGAATGTGTGTGTTGGAGGGAATGTCTCAAGGAGGGTGCATTTGCATTTAAACACACTGTTCTGATTGTGTCTTTACTGGAGGTGGCTCTTGGGGCTGTCGATGGAGCTGCCCACTGAGCTACCATTAAAGAGAATCCATTGGTCAGTCCTGCAATTTGTCAAATAACAGGCTTTTTCTAAGTATAGAGACCCGGTGTGAAGCATTTCATCAGTCTAGGTTGGTCTCTTCAACAGAGTGAGAGATCTGTTGGTTGTTTAACAATTTTAGATGTCTCAGAGTAGCATGGCCAATGCCACCTAGACCTGAGGCCCGGCAGCTCAGCCTGGAGGGGTCCGTTTCCCCAGGTGTCCTCAGGAAGGAAGCAGCAGAAGGCCTGGAGCCCAAGCCAACCTTCAGCCTTCTGCCCTTGCCCTTGCTACTGTCCACCCTCCCTGCCATCGTCCAGCTGGGGCCATGCTGCTTCCATTGCCATATGAGTGTCCGTAGATGAATGCGGGTGGGTCAGGGCTTAGCAGGAGATCTTGAAACTACAGGAGAAATACAGTATATCTTCTTGGATTGTTGATTTTACTTATAGGTTGGGGGAAAGGTACAGTTCTATAAGAGAAATAATGATTCAGAGTGTGATTTAGTTGGGTTTGAGTTCAGCTGGAAGTAACAGAAAAATTCATTCTTTGTTTTTTCTGTTCTGCAATAGTAATTTCCACTAATCTGTCTTCTAGCTCACTAATCCATTCTTCTGTCTCATTTAGCCTACCCTTGGTTCCTTCTAGTGTGTTATTCATTTCGATGATTTTATTCTTCAACTCTGGGTATTTGTATTTTCCAGCTCTTTGCTAAAAACTTTGCTCTGCGTATCTATACTTCACTTGAGTTCTCCGAACATCTTCCCCATCATTATTCTAAACTCTTTCTTGGATAAATTGCCTATCTCCTCATCACATATTTCTTCTTCTGTGATTTTATCTTGTGCCTTGTCCTGGAGGATATTCCTCTGCACCTCATTTTGTCTGTCTTTCTCTCTGTGATTTTAGATGGGCTAGTTATGATTATTGACCTTGGAGAAGTGGCCCTCTGTGGGAGACGTCCTATGCGTCCCCTCAGTACACTCCTCTCTTGTCACCCAAGGGGCAGGGTGGAGCTGGTCCCAGTGCAGAGTCTGGCCTGTGTTTGTGGATTCCTTCCACAGGCTTGGGGCTACTGTCTTCTTATTTCTGGTATCCTTTCCCTGGTGGCTGAGGCTGGGCTAGAGGCTTATGTAGGTTTCCTGGCAGGAGGGGTTGGTGTCTGCCCACTGCTGGGTGAAGCTTGCCCTGGACCTCTGGTGGGTAGGCCCTGCCTAGAGGCGTTTGTGGCCCAGAAAGTCTGCTGATGGGTAAGGCTGCGTTTCCACCCAGTATGTTGTTTGGCCTTAGGATTCCCAGTCCTTAAGCCTACAGGCTGTTGGATGGGGCTGGGTCTTGGTGCTAATGATCCAATCAAGATGTCAGCCTCCAGGCAAGCTCATGTTAGATAAACACTCCTGGAATGTCTGTCACCAGCTTCTGTGTCCCCTGGGGTGAGCTGCAGCAGTCCCCTAACTCCCCCAGAGAATCTCCAAAACCAGCAGGCCGGTCTGGCACAGGTTCCTAAGCAATCACTGTCTCCGCCCCTGGAGCTGGTGCACATGAGATCCTGTGTGTGCTTCCCAAGAGCGTTAAGTCTCTGTCTTCCCTAATCCTGTGGGGCTCCTGAAGTTAAGCCCTACTGGCCTTTAGAACCAGATGTCCTGGGGTTTCCTCCCCCCACTGCCAGAACCCTGGGCTGGGGAGCCTGACGTGGGGCTCAGAACTCTAACTCCTGTGGGAGGGCCTCTGTGACTTAATTGTTCCTCACCTTGTGGATCGCCATACCCGGGGGGTATGGGGCCCGATTATATTGTGAGTGCACCCCTCCTACCATCCTGTTGTGGTTCTGTCTCAATGTTTCCAGTTGAAGCAGATCTTTTTTGCTAGGCTCCAGTCTTTTTTCTGGATGGCTATTCAAAAGTCGTTTGTGGTTTTGTTGTAGTTGTGACGAGAGACAAGTTAGTGCTCCTACTACTCCGCCATCTTGACTGGAACTCAAAAAATTCAAAATATTAGTGGCTTTAAGAAAGTAGACATTTCTATCTTATATTCAGGAGTTTGACAGGTAGTCAGTTCAGGGCTGGTAAGGCCTTCTTACCAGCTGGGCAGGGACGCAGGCTCTCTGTTTTGTTGTTTGCCCTCGAGTGGCTTTCATCCTCAAGGACATCTCATGGTCCAAGATATCTGCAGGAGAAGTAGCCTTTAAATGTGTATTCCTAAGAACAGGAAGGAGAAAGCATGTCCTTTAGGGACACTTCCAGGAAGTCATATCTGTCACTCCCTAATGTCACATAGCCACAACTATCTGCAAGGGAGATTTGGAGAAGTGATCTGTATTGGAGACAGATGTATGCCATCTGAAATCTGACAGTCTTTTGGCTGTACAAGAAGAGACATCAAGGGGGAAGGGTATAGCACAAGTGGTAGAGCGCATGCTTAGCATGCATGAGGTCCTGGGTTCAATCCCCAGTACCTCCATTGAAAAACCAAATAAATGTTCCTTCCAACCAGAGGAAGTCTCCTCTCAAGTCTTCTCACTAGGATCTTAGGAAAAAAGGGGTAGGGTATAGCTCCATGTAGAGTGCCTGCTTAGCATGCATGAGGTCTTGGGTTCAATCCATAGTACCTCTGTTAAATATATAAACCTAATCCCCTCCCCCCCAAAACCCAAGTAAACAAAAACGGGAAAAAAGTAATAATCATTTTTTTTAGAAGTCTCAGATAAAATAGTTTCTTTATGACCTGATTTCATTTTGATAGCACTTACCTGAATTTTTATCATGTATTTATTTGTTTCTATGATTGTTTTTTGGTCTTCCCTGTCTCAAATGTCAGCATCAGGAGGGCCAGGAAGTTATTTGTCTTGGTCAACGTTGGATTCCAGGCACTTAGAACAGTACTAAGCACATATGCTCCATATGATGGTAAAATAAATGAAGAATAACCGAGAGTCCGCCTAAGCATAATGTTAGTTCTTTTTAAAAATTTTTTGTTGGTTTCAACTTTCTTTTTTGTTAGTTTACATGCTTACTTTTTAAATAGTTTTTTATAGATTTATTTATTTTATTTTTATTTTATTTTTTGAAAGAGGAGGTAATTAAGTTTATTTATTTATTTACTTATTTACTTAATGGAGGTACTGGGGATTGAACCCAGGACCTCATACATGCTAAGCACACGCTATACCTCTGAGCTATACCCTCCCTCCCTATAATGCTAGTTCTTGAGATCAGGGACCTTGTGTTATATTTCTGCTTTCCCCCATAGCACCTAGCAGGGTGTAACGTGCAGTTGGCGTTTGATGACTGCGTGCTGAGTGGGACTGCACCTGTCGAATCCTTGGATGGGTCAAAGGTAGAGTAGGGTGGGATTCCACCTTACACAGGGAGTGATGTCTGTCTACACTGAGCTAGGAAGTCAGCTCTGGGTGGGGAAGGTGCAAACAAGTCCGGGGACCCTGCAATGGCCTCCCCAGTAGACCTTCCAGCCCTAGGTTCCTCCTTCTTACTATCATGCAGTTCAGAATTCTATAGTGTGAATCAGAGAATGCCAGAGAATGCATGTGATGGAGAGACTGGAATTGTGTGGCCCTGGACTGGCTGCTGTACAGATAGACTGAAGTTTTTCAATTATTCATGAATATAGTCATGCATACACTTATGAGCCCCTGCTTTGTGCCAGGTATTATACTAGGTGCTAGGAACATACACAGCCTGCATGCATGAAATTTTGCTCTACACTGGACAAGTAGTGTCAAACATAATAAGGATTCCTGACTCCTATCATGCAAGACTATGGAGTTGCATGATAAACATTATAACCTTTCTGCTTCAAAACTGCTCAGCAGGTCACCTCAGAACACTACTCACACTCACCTCTCATTAATGAGCTGGCATTTGCTAAGTCATCTGTGACTGCTGGATTGGGCGGGCTCCTTTGGGAGTTCCGATCCTCTTGGACACTTGGCAGGCAGGAGAGGAAAGAGCATCCCCCACCCCTACCCTCATGCATTCCTTTGTTTCACGCTGTAAGGGAAGGGAGGGAGTGTCCTGTTGACATTAATTTTTAATTCCTTTTGGTTGGCAGTGAAGTAGAAGAGAGTGGCTGCACAGCTTCCTCAGTGCGTACATTTGTGTAAATATTAGTATTTATTAGTAATTAAACTTCTGTGTTAGTCTATAAGCCATAATGCTGACGGTTATCTTTTTAAATGAATGCATTCTAATATGCCTGGGAATCCGACAAAGACAGTGTCAAATACATCCATTAATAAATAACATCAATACTGTGCATTTGTAAGGCTGAGAATTTTTTTAACTTCAAAGAGGAGCCTTCATATCCATGATCTCACTTCACACTACATAGTATTATTTTAAAACTCCTCTCCAGGGGCGGGTTGTTCCACGCATGCAAAGCTGGCAGGGTGAGGATAATGAAGGCGCGCCCCAGGCTAACTTGACAGCATTCGCATCGTGGTCCAGGGCGCATGCCCATGGGGTCCCTTAGGGTCTCTCCCTGCTTGTTTCAAAACTAAAGGCAAAGATGAAAAAATACACTAATTTCAAGCTGTGCTCAGAGCACACGTACACTCAGGGCATGAACAGGGGAACTAAGGAAATGAGGCTACTTTAAGGACAGTCTTGGGAGAGTCTACAAACAATGAGGCATGGATGTGACTTCAAACTAATGCCAGGCGTCCAGAAAGCCCAGGAACCTTCTGTCTCTTGGGACTGCAAAGTCAGTTCCTGTGACTTAAGTACACTGACGACTTTCTGGTCTTCAACAGTTTCTCAATGCACGTCAGATATTTTTACATATTCTCACCTAATCATTTAGCATTTTCTATACGACTTCCTCTGGAGCGAAAGCCCCACATCACTGTTTTCCCTAAGGCTGGAATGTGGACCACGGGAGGGCCCTTACTCTGAATTTATTAGAAGGGCATTTAAAAAATATTTCAAGTAGAAGCCTAGCAGGGAGGACATAGGTCAGTTGTAGAGTGTGTGCTTAGCACGCAGGAAGTCCCAGGTTCAATCCTCAGTACATCTGTTAAAACAATAAATAAACCTAATTACCTGCTCCCCCCAATTTTAAATTAATTAAAAAAAAAAAAGAAGTCAAATAAAAAAGATCCTTGATGGTGAGACTCTCCCTTCTTCCTGTCCATATTGTTCTGAAACCAACCACAGTGTTTCCACTTCACAAGAATTCAGGCTGTGTCACTGTCCCTCGAGTGGACACTGCACAGATTGCTTTGGAATCTCCTTCCTGGATATTTGATGAGACAATAGGATACTGTAGGTGGTGGTAAATTCTTTCACCCCGATTACTTACAAGGCAGAAATAACTAACCTGTGATTAACTATTTTAATTCTTTTATTTTCAAGGGTAAGTGGAAGGACTAGTAACCCCATTTACAACTACCAGTTGGTCCCCCCACTTTTTCATCACAGCCCTGCCCCCTGGAATGCTTTGACACAGGTTTAGTTTCTTACTAGATCCAGATGCCCTTGAAGAATTAGCCTCACCTTGCCTGCTCTTTTGAATAGAGCTCATGCTGTGCCTTTGCATGCAGTGGGCACACAATTAATACTGAATAAATGTAGCCCAACATCCAACATTTGGTGTCTCTGGGTCTCAGTTTCCTCTGCGTAAAATAAAAATACTGGCAAATTATTGCTTATATATCTCTGCTGGTCTGAACATTCTATGGAGCCTTTTGGATAGCCTTTTATTATTATTATTATTAGCATTTAATGTATAATCAGTTTACAATGTTGTGTCAATTTCTGGTGTACAGCATAATGTTTCAGTCATACATGTACATACATCTATTTGTTTTCATGTTCTTTATCATCATAGGTTACTACAAGATATTGAATATAGTTACCTATGCTATACGGTAGAAACTTGTTGTTTATCTACTTTATATATAGTAGTTAGTATCTGCAAATCTCAAATTCTCAATTTATCCCTTCCCACCTGCTTTCCTGTCTGATAATGATACGTTTGTTCTCTAGGTCTGTGAGTCTCTGTCTGTTTTGCAAATAAGTTCCTTTTCTTAGATTTCACATATAAGCAATATCATATGGCATTTGTCTTTCTTTTTCTGGCTTAGTTCACTTAGAATGATGATCTCCAGGTCCATCCATGTTGCTGCAAATGGCGTTATTTTCTTCTTTTTTATAGCTGAGTAGTAATCCATTGTATAAATATACCACAGCTTCTTTATTGGATAGCTTTTTAAAATGATCTCCCATCTCCAAAGTTGTTTCTAAGCAACAGGACAGTATTTCCCTGAACTTCTTGTTTGACCTCTTCAGCCCACAAAGATGTTTCTGGCTGAGCCTACAGCATTGCAGCACCGCATTATCTGTAACCCATATATATTATTACCTGGTGACACATCTCAAGTTGTTATTTAGGTCTTCATCTGTGTAGGTCCTGTCCTTACAATTACAGTGTAAGCTTCCCAAACCAAATACCTTAGAAAATGTGCTTTGTAAATATTTGTTAAATAAGTAGGTATCACATCAAGAAATCTTAATTCTATCGAGAGGGAATTCTGGGCTTAATGGAAGCATAGGAATCAAGGATAAATCTCTAGTTTGGGAAACTTGGTGTGTGATGATGCTGTTCTTCAAGGGAGGGAATCCTGCAAGATAAACAGGTCTGGAGGAGGGAGGGGTGGGGGGTGAATTGAGTGATGGGTTGCATTCTATACCTCCTTTTTGGAGATTCTCGAAGAACATTAGCCAAGTAACAATTTTGAGACATGAGATCCTGGCCAAAGGAACATATTTTACTGTTAAGCCAAGAGATGCCCAAATAATTGAACATGATTTTGGAAACACTGGTATAACATAAGGAGAGAGGCAGGACTAGGAAGGAAGCCTGTGGAGCAACGAACTTTTAAGGAATGGCAGGAGGAATTTGACAAGGAGCATCCAGAGAAGTAGAGGCAGTTTTCACCCCTTGGCTTAATCCTGGCTCAGTCCTTCCATGGATACAGGGAGAAACTGAGTCCTGTCTCTTGCCATGGAACAGGAGAGCCTATGGGCTATGTGCAGAGTTCTCTGGAAGAAAGAAGACACTTAAGCACTTCCAGTTCCAATTCTCATCACTCTCTCTTCTCAAAGAACCCACCCTCTTTGCTAAAAGGAAGGCCATATTAACATACTCAAATCCAAGCACATGAGAATAATCCAACATTAACTCTTGTAATGATAATGAATCATCTTAACTTAGATCTGATACAGACAAAGACAACACAAAACCTGAACAACACAGAAAAATAATCTGAATGGGTTATCTGACTCACTCCCTGTCATCTGGGACTATCTTCAAACTTCCCTTTAATGTTTCATTTCAATCTCAACAGCGTCATGTTTTTTCGTTTTTGTTTTTGTTTTTTAATTCAGTATGGAAAGTTGAGAAAGGGTGAAAAGGATGAGCACGGGAAAATGCAAGGCAGTAGTTTAAGTAGGGCTCATGCTGGTGGGATTCTACTGTGGTGTAGCCACTTTGGAAAACAGTTTAGCAATTCCTTAAAAAATTAAACATGAAATTACCACATGACCCAGTAAGGGGTATGGGATTTCTTTTTGGGGTAATGAGAGTGTTCTAAAATTAAACAGTGGGGATAAACGCACGATTCTGTGACTATACTAAAACCACTAAATTGTACACCTTAGAAGGGTGAATTTTATGGTTTGTGAATTACATCTTAATAAAGCTGTTATTTAAAAAAAGAACAGGCAGAGGATCTGAACAGGTATTTTTCCAAAGAAGACACACACATGGCCAACAGGTACATGGAAATGTGCTCAGCATCACTAATCATCAGGGAAATGCAAATCAAAACCACAATGAGGTATCACCTTACAGCTGCTGGAACGGCTATTATCAAAAAGACAAGCAACAAGTGTTAGCAAGGATGCGGAAAAAAGGGAAGGCTTGTGCACTGCTGTTGGGATTGTAAATTGGTACAGCCACCATGAGAAACAGCATGGAGGTGCCTCTCAAAAAATTAAAAATAGAACAACCATATGACCCAGGAATTCCACTTCTGGGTATTTATCTGAAGGAAACAAAAACACTAACTTGGAAAGATACATGCACCCGTATATTCATTGTAGCTTCACAGTAGCCAAGATATGGAAACAAATCTAAGGATCCATCAATGGATGAATGGATAAAGAAAACATGATATACATATATGTATCTATACACAACAGAATATTACTCAGCTCTAAAAAAAGAAGGAAATCTTGCCTTCTGTGACAACATTAATGGACATTGAGAGCATTATGCTAAGTGGAATAGGTCAGACAGAAAAAGACAAAAGACAAAGATCTCACTTATGTGGAACCTAAAAACAAATAAAGAAAAACTGAACTCACAGATACAGAGGACTGATTGGTTGTTGCTGCCAGAGGTGTGGGGTGGGGTGATGAGTGGAAGAAGGGGGTCAAATGATACAAAACAAACTTCCAGTTATAAAATAAATAAGTCCTGGGAATGTAAAGTACAGCTTGGTGACTCTAGTTAATTATACTGCATTATATTTTAAGGTTGCTAAGAGAGTAGATCTTAAAAGTTCTTATCACAGGAAAAAAATATTAAGTATGTGGGGTGATGGTTGTTAACTAGACTTAATGTGGTGATCATTTCAACATACATACAAATGTTGACTCATTATGTTGTGTACCTAAAACTAATATAATGTTATATGTCAATTATATCTCAACAAAAAAAAAAAAAAAAAAAAAAAAAAGAAGAAGAAGAAAATGCAAGAAGAAACATTCTCCAAGTCTTGGGAAATCAGTGATTTGTTGTTTGCTAGTTCTTCATCCCTCAAATGCTCTATCAGCAGCGGTTTACCTCCACAGCTGTGTGGCAGCTGAGAGACAGTCTTATACCCCGTTCCTTTTTTTTTCCAGAATAATTTGAAGTGGTAAAATTAATCAATCTAGAATCAAGATTTCTTTTCCTACTGGAAGTGCAAATAACATCCAACTGTTAGTTTCTGATGGATGTGGACCCAGCTTTGTCTTGTCATTTCTACAACGTCAGAAAGGACATGTTTGTTTCCATAGTTTATCTGTACATTTCTTAGGTCACTTTTCTAAAAGTCAGGTTTGTTAAGGTATAATTCATATTCAGTCAAAATCACCCTTAGAAGGTTTCCAATGCAGAGACTTTTGTGAAAGTTTACAGTCATGTAATCACCATCACACTTGAGGCTGTTTGCATCACCGTAAAACGTTCAGTCACATTCTTTTTAGTTACTCCTCTTTCTCCACGTCTGGACCCTGGCACCCCGCCCTCATTTTCTTGATTTCTGCCCTCGGGGATGTCCTCAATCCCTGTTTTGTGTTCTCATCCATTATCTTGAGGTGGAGCTCTACCAGGCAGGATCCTGCTTTGTAACCCAAATGTGGTACCTGGCACCTAAAAGGTACTGGGGAAATAGGTGCTTAATAAATGAACGAATCCCTTGTTTTTTTAGATCTGCCAAATCAAACCAGAGACTCTGCTCTCTGATTTCTAGAATGTACCATTTGAAAAGGGACTATTAATGTTGGGGAAAGCTTTTTCCCACAGTTCTAATTTATACAGTTTTTTTTTTTTTTTTTTGAGAAATGGGCCATAATGATTTGTAATTTCAGAGATTTTGCTGGATATTGCAAACATTTCCTTAGACTTGGGGCTTACAACCTTGTTTACTCAACCAACATGGGGACCTCTACCCTCTCAACCTGAATAAACAGATGGAAATGGAATCTGGGACCAAACGCATCTGCTGCTCTCTCATTCCCGGCTTGGCTCTCCTCCCGGCTTGGCTCCCCATCTCTGATCCCTCTGGCTCTCTGATCCCTCCGCCTCCGCAGGGCGTGGCCCACGCTCTTATCCTGCGCTTCCTGGAATAAGTTCTGTAAGATTCCAGACTCACTTCATGAAGGGCTCCAGGGGTGGAATCTGACATGATCTGACGTGGGCTTAATCTTTCTCATCATGCAGGGTGTGGTCCTGTGAAAACCCACCTCTAGCTGGCTCCTCAGGTAGGCTTAGATTCCTTTGGTCCTTCCTGATCTCATTCCTCTTCTGTCTTGATGTGCATCCAAAAGTTGACGTTGCTATAGCAATTACAAGAAGCAGCGAACAAAATCCCCCTGGCCTGATCAGTTATTTGAAATGGCCTAGTCCTCCAAGGGAACTGTCCTTTCTCGAAAGGCGTTGGTGCTTTCCTCCAGGCTGGTCTGTTGCCCCTCGCAGATGGGTCCCTGTGCCATTTCTGTGAGTTGGCAGCCCCCTGCTGTGCCCTCTGCTGGCAAAGCCCCGACAGCGCCGGCACACGGCACACGGGAGACCACATTTTCCCTCTAGGGAGGTTGCGCCTTGCCTCTCAGATGAAGTCTTTGGTGCTCGTTTCAAACTGCTTCCAAACGAACCTCATTCCTCTTTTTTCTCCTTTGTCCTCACTTTTTGCCCTGTGGCTTTCCTGGAGCAGCTTTGGTGGAGGACGGTTCCTGCCCCAGGAGACCGTGCACTATGGAAGTGTATCCCTGCCAAGCCTTTCAAGGGGTGAAGTCCCGATGCAAGGGTAAGCTATTTGTTGCTAGGTAAACAAAACTCCAACAAGGTGGTGAATTTGGACACGTGGAGTAATTGTGTAGTTCCTAACCCTGTGGACAGATAAACTAGTACTCAACGAAAGGAAACCAAAGAGAGAGAGAGAAAGAGGGAGATTGGGATGGGTAAGCTTCAGAAAAAGTGAAAAACAGAACGGAAAAAGAAAAAAAGAGGAGTCAAAGCGGAGGAAAGCGTATATTCTCCAAAATGATCTTAAAGTCATGACTCTCAGACTTCTGTTTTATTACTACCATATTGAGAAATGTATTCTGCTCCACGCAGGGCGCGCACACACACGCACAGACGTAAAAAAGAAAATAGAATATTCCTGCCAGCCAGAAAGTGGATTTCATAGCTGTCCGCCAGACTGTGCAGGAGAAAGAGAACTAGGGCTGGGGGCCTAATAAAGCTTGTTTTTTTTCACAACTTAAAAGAAAAAAGGAGAAGGGGGAGGGGGAGGAGGAGGAGGAGGAGGAGGAAGAAAACAAAAAAAAAAAAAAAAGAAAACAAATTTGCTCGTGGCCAGCTAGAAGCGTGGGAAACTTGCTTCTCTCATACCTCGGTGCATGTGGCGAGGGTGCGCGAGGGCAGCGCGCTCCGGTCCCTGCCCCGTGCTGAGTCAGACGCCCCGCCGGCCGCGGGTCCCCCGGGTCGCCGCCCCTGCAGGGGAGGAGGCGGGCAGGCGGGGCTCCAGGCTCCCTGCGGAGTCTCTTGCGGCGGCGGCGACAGATCCGGACGCGGCGCGGGATGGAGGCTGACGAGCAGGGATGCGTGGCCGCGTGGTGGGACATGGTGGTGCGGAACCTGCGGTGAGTGCGCGCCGCCCCTGTGCGCCCGGGGCTGGAGGCCGGGCACTGGCTCCAGGGCCTTGGAGGCTAGTAGGTATTTTTCACTTCCTCCGGTGAATCCTTGTCTTAAGCGGTAATCTCAGGCCACCTGAATGGACCAGCAGTGTACTGCCAGTCTTGTTTGCACTGAAGCCGAGGCATTGGTTGGAGACCCTGGACTGGGTATCTTGTTTTGTTTTGTTTTTTTTTGTTTTGTTTTGGTGTGGGACGATATTGGCAGTTTTGTTTACCTTCCTTCTTTGTATTCCTTTGTCTTGTTTAATTTTTGCTGATTGCAAAATATCCAAACATCACACCCAGACACAGAAGACTTCACTTTGGAACATCTGAGTGGTGAAGACCAACACTGATGTCTTTTTTCTCTTCCTGCTCTAGCTGAGCGCAGGGAGCAGACAGCAGCCCTCCCCTGGTCTAGCCCAGTGGCTGGAGCCCCGCTTCTGTGTTGGATCTGAACACGGGTCAAAATGTCCTCACCCGCTGCACTTTTCAAACTTCACATTCATGGGCCTGACCTCCCTGATTCAGTTGTTCTGGGAAGGCTGGCGTTTACCACGTTTTACTTTTGTGCTCTTTATAGAGAGGATGGATGGTTATTTAACATTTATTTGGTAGAGAATCAAAGCTGCAGTTCACTCATCACTTTTTAAATCACTCTCTTTTATCACTTCATTGATAGTGGAGTGGGAGATAGAGTTGGGGACCTTCTATTCCTTGCCTTCATAATTACTAAAAATAAGTCTTGAGATGCTTCTTGAAAGAATAAAATACTTGGGCATTTCTTCATCTGAGCAGAAAATGACTGATCTAATTTAGGCTGTGCTGAGACATAGACTGACATCCAGCATCCTGAGTTGATTTTGTTTCTTGGAGCAAGGTAGTTCAGAGCAACAGAAACTCATGGAGGGCTTGATGTGTGCCTGGACTTGCCTGTAGCACTGGATCTACTGTGATGTATTGTGAGACTCAAGGACCATATTTAATCATGATATTTTTGGTGGGGTTTGTGTGTGTGTGTGATGCTTTGGAGATCTGTTTATTTATTTTACAAAAATCTCATCAGATAGGGTTGCTTCTTAAGATGGATGGGCCCAGGGGATTAAATCTCCACTTGCAACTGATTTTCTTCGAATTAGAAAAACAGAAACCATGCTCAGGAAGTAAGTTGGGGGAAGCCAAAGGGCTATTTTCCTCTTCATTTCTCCATGTTTCACTCCAAGGCTTTACATTTTCAGTTACTACTTAGAAAATCCCCATGAGAAGGCTGATAAACTTGTCCGTTCTCTCCACAGTATTGGTCCTCTGGTACCTCTCAGGCACTAGTCTCGGCCCTGGGCCCACAGCCGTAAATAAAACAGGCAAAACCCCTGCTCTTGGGGAGCTCACAGTGATTAATTTTCAATTGTAATTCAAAAAAGAGAAGGAAGCCTTCCCCTACCCCCCGAAAACTATCTATCAGCCTTGCTTCCTTCTCCCTTATGAAAGAAATACACTTTTCTTTGTGTCCTCAACCTATTATTCATCGAATATTTATGGTACTCAGCTCTGTGCTAGGCAGAGTGGATTATAAAAGCAGCATTATATGCTCCATGGTTCTTGTCATGGGGAAGATGGGAAGACCTGTCTAGAGAGGCTTTGACAAAGAAGGGACACGTCAGTGGATGTGAAGGAAAGGGAGGATTTGGTTGGGAGGAAAAAAAGGAGGAGAACACAGACATGGTGGTGCTTGGTGATCAGTACACGGTTGTGGAATGAATGCCACAGGATGGATGTGCAGCATGATTTAATATTTGGAATCGTCTTGACAAATGTGGTTGGAGTCGGGCTTCCCAAAGCTGGTACCCCTGAGCAGGAAGCAGGAATGATCTGTCCTGTGGCAGCTCCAGCTCCACCAGGCTTCACCAGCTAAGAAGCATCCGGTTAGGTTCTGTGGCCCCAGTGGGAGGTGGTGCAGTTACAGCCACAGCTGATCAAAGGGCAGGCAAGAGAACACCACAGCATCAAGGTGGCTGTTTGATGTGCTGGCCCTGAGCGGGGACTGGGCTGAAACTGCATCCTCCGCTCAAATAAGGTCTATTAGCCACTGGTGACTTTTGATCCCCTATTGATCTAGGGGAAGTCAAACTGACAACCCCCTAGTTAAAAGGAGCCGCTGTGCATTATTGATGCTCTGAGGGATCTGGTCACTCTGTTCTCTTCCCGCAGCGCTTCTCACAGAAGTGCCTTGAGCTATTTGAGAGAAGGGTTCTGTATGAATTATTCTTTAAAAACAGAAACATATTTTCCTCTATTGCCTCTGCTTGAAAAAGCACCCTACTACTTTCAAAAGGTAACTTAGTGGGAGACTAACAGGCAGCACAGCGGGAGTTCAGAGAATCAGGAGAAAGGAAGCCGGAGCCTGCCGACTGGAAGGAAGCATGAGAATTCAGATTGTGTTCAGTGCTGCCTGTTTGGGCTTGATCTGTGGCTCAAAGTGGCTTCTCTGGGTTTTGATTTCTTATCTCGGAAATCAGAACAACAGTGTCTTCTTCCGACCACCTCATGGAGGCTATTTTAAAGTATTATGAAACAGTCATTTTCATTTCTTTCTTGCTGATTTTATGAGCAGGCAGTTGCCCAAGGCTGATGTATTGGAAGAGCTGTCCATCACCCTTAGCCCACTTATCTTTTCCACTCCCTGTGGAATTGCTGGAAATCTATCAGAGATTTCGTTATCTTCTGCCTCCGTGCCTTTTCCAAACATGTATGAGTGCTCTGATTTTTTTAAGTTATTAACACTTGAGGGAGAATGTTTTTAGAAGTCCTTCTTTGATGACTTTAGTATCCGAAGGCTTCTGAGAATATGGGAGCAGGAAGGAAGCAGAAAGTGGAAGGAAAGAGGGACCTCAAGAGGGGCAAGGGTGCAGAAGGGGAGAAAGGGTCCCTGAAACAACTTTCTCTAAAAGCTGCACTTTGCAAGAGCTCAACTGTGTTCTTGGGGCTCGTTTTTGCTTCAAGGAGGACCAGAAGAACTCACCAGGACTGTGACAGCTCATTGGAGGTCATCGTGGAACTCCAGGGTCACACAGACCTCACGGGGCTCTGCTATTCACTGGCTGTGTGACCTTGGGAAGGGTACTTAATTTTTCAGTCTCCTCATTTGCAAAGTGTAGGTCATAACAGTTATCTTCTAAGACACCTCAGGTCTAGCAGAGAAATCAGGGCAGGAGAAACAGTGCATCAGAAATGCTTTCCAGCCCCCACACTGTCACAATTTGATTGCACTGACTGTCTTCACACTGTTCACAGTAGGGAAAGGGATTCAGCTAATGGATGACGTGGACAAAAACTGGGAGCAGGAGATGGTGACACTTACCTCCTGTGTCCCTTGTTTCTCAAAGATAGGAGGCCCTCAACACTCATGAGAGATGTGACTAGAGAGAAAGGTGGCAGGAGTGAGCCCTCGGGGACAAATCATAACTTGTCTGCTGGTGGCTCCGTTTGGGTGGTTCCCGTCACGGGATCAATGGGATAAACAATATGTATGTGGCCCCTCATGTCCCATTCCCTGACCAGACCCCAGCCCTGCTATAGCCAAACTCCAAGATCCCCCTTCCCCACTCTTCTCCTTACAGCCCAGCTCACCAGGGATGTCACCTCAGAGGTGGTGGTTTTCTCTCATTGGTTCATTTCTTCCCAGGACCCAGCTGGAAGACAGAGAACCTGATGATAATTCATTCACTGCTTTAGGTTAATAAAATAGCTAACATTTACAGCACTGACTTGTGATGTGATTAAAAAGTGTGGCACCTGTTTAACAGTCTGAATCCTGATTCCTGATGGTGTTAGGGTCCCACCTTGGCCTTCTGTGGGCTACACTGAGGGGCCAAGTCTGACTCGAGTGCATCCGTGTCCCCTGCTCTCCTGTCCTGGATCTTCTGAGCAGCTGGCTGGGGCCCTGGCTCACTGCTTTCCTCCCCTGGTTCTCCCTTAGTGCCTGGTCCTGATCTGCCCTCATTACATATAGTTCTGTAACGGATTTCGCCTCAATGCCAACTTACCTGTAATTCCTCTTAGTCTCTGAAATTTTATTTGGCCACTAAGAGAAAAAACAAACCAAGACAAAACGTGGGCTGATTTTGAATACCTTGCTTGTTTCACGATGTCTTGCAGAGCTTTTCCACATTCCTGTTCAACACTTGGAAGAAAAATTGCCTCTCTGTGTGAAAGTTTTACCAGTAAATCATTAAAAGAACATATTTTCCCTCCTATGATGCACATGCTGGTTTTTCTCAACTTTTGTAAGTATGTGCCTTTTGTGAATCTGCCTTTATATTTTTTCTCCAAATAAAGAACTCACTGCCCTTACAGTTATGACATAATAAAGAAGATATGTCAGTTATAAAATTGTGCCAGACTTAAATGGTCTGAAGCTATTTAACATCTGCTCTGGGCTCTAGCATGAATCTCTGCAAACTGTCAGGGTGGAGAGAGAAATATGGCCTTGAAGGTGGGGGGGGGGTCTCAATTCAGGAGCCCAGTCTTCAAATTAGCTGTTCCTATAGATAACCTTCTGCCTCCTATACTTTCTGCTTTTTCACTTCCTCCTCCTGCCTGTATGCCTGGAAAGAGAAAGAGAAAGATATGAAGTTTCCCGCTTTTTTTCCTACTGAGTGCTGCGCTAGTGTAACTGACAGTCCTTCTAGCGCACGGATAGTGCTCGCACCTGCATGGCTCCAGGTGTGTGTTGATCCTGGACCTTTCATGGCTTCTGGCTAATTAGGTTTTACTTAGTGGAGAGAGTAATTTTGACCTATGTAGCAGGATCGGCATCACCTTCTTCTAGATTCTCTTACCTTTTTAGGGAAAGGGTCTCCTTTGCTTTTAGCTTGAAACAAGAGTAAGGATTAAGTAAACTCTATTACAGGTTACCATACTGGTTTTATTTTTATTTTTATTTTATTCTCTACTGGAGGTACTGGGGATTGAACCCAAGACCTTGTGCATGCTAAGCATGCACTCTACCACTGAGCTATTACCCACTTCCATTAGTGTTATCTTTTAAATCTAGTTTTAGTTTAGTTTAGTTTTGTGTTCCCAGGTCTTCTATGGGCTGGTCCTAGTTTATATAATAGAATACTTTGCTTAGAATTGAATATCGTAGCTTGTAACTTAGAAACATGTTAACCATGAGGCTAATTACTTTTTTTGATTGTGATTTAAAGACATGGAATTTGATTCTGGGAGTTGATAATGAATTCTACTTTCCAGTCAAAGCACCATTTCTCGTGGATTTGAAGAAACCCGAGTCAAAGATTCCTCACACAGTGAACTTCTACATCAAAGTTGAACCTGGGGTGATTCTGGGAATCTGGTGAGTGCACTGACTGGACACTGGCGTGCTTGGTGGATGGAGCTTTTCGTGTTACCAGGGCAAGGGTGAGCCATGCTGTGTTACTTGCCTATGGAGAGGTCAGTGTTCCTTGGGGAAAGCTGTTCCTCACATCTTCCCTTTGCAGTGATGTTTGACTTGCTTGAATTTGCTTTTCAGGATTCTTGCTTCGGAGTGTGGGGTCTTTCAGGGGCTTTGGGCCTTTCACCAGGCCTGGGGGATTGGCTGGCCCCTCCCCTGCCTTACTCCTCACCCTCATCCTGCTCTCCCCTAGACCCTCTGGCTCCCAACATAAAAGCCACGCTCTGTCTACAGCCTTTCCCTCTTTGCTCTCTCTGTTCCCTCCTTTTGCCTAACTGCCCACCCATCTTTTGGATCTCAGTTGAAATGGCAGTTTTCAGGGAAGCCTTTTCTCATTTTAGGCATATGGTAATGCAACCGGTGCTTGTCCTTCACGGCATTTATTCCCGCTGTAACTGAATAAATGTTTGTGCAACTCTGATTACTGTGCGTCTCCTTTGCGAGACAATAACTTCATAGGTGAAGGACTTTTTTGCGGGGAGGTTTCATTGCTTACCATGGTGCTTGGTACAGAGAGCACTCAATAAGTATTTGTCCAGCAAAGTCGTGAGCATTCTATTGTCTTTTTTGGTGTGCTAATTTCAATGTTTTCTTCTGTTTGGTTCTACTCATTGTTTTTGGCTGCCGGTTTTCCAGTGCCCTGTTTTCTATTTCATTTCCCTGAATTTAAACATGTGATCACAGAATGTTTAGGAACCAGTATGGGTTCATGTAACTTCTCCCTAATCTGCAAGGTGCAGTTCCACTCATAGTGCTGGAGTTTGAAAATATTTGTATTCTTTGCTCTTGCCCCATCTGTCCTTGGTTTGAGGAGTCACCTGTCCCCTTGACTGGCTTATCTGGCTGGCAGTGATGCTGAGACCTTTAGAGGCCTTAAGGTCTCATGTCAGACATTCTGCCTCTAAATGATAGAGGAACTGAAGATTCTATCTTCACGTGGCCAATTCTCTCTTTTAATGTGTCCTCTGGTGACATGTCATATGGCAGTGTTTGTATTATCAGGGTTAACTCGTTTGGCTGAACAAGGTGGAGGAACTGGAGCTAAGACAGGTGTTTAAAACCTCAAGGTCACTGGGTTTCTTGAGTAGAATAGCTTAGTTTCATGTTCAAGTTCTTTTCCCCTCCCTAAGCTGGTTTCCATTTCATTTCTTTCCAACTTGCTTCTTTAGTAAAACCAATTGCAGGTGGCAAATATCTATTATTTTTCACTTGTTTCCACCCAGTGGACTGCATTTCAATAAACCACACCCAAGAACTGCAGCCTTGGAAGAGTAATCAGTGCAGGAGTCAGAAGAACGAATGCAGTGAACGGTTAAAGGGATTCTCTCTGGGCATGGGGGAGTGGGGTAGGGCAGTAATGGTTTTCATTATAAGATATGTGTGGTATTGTACTTTAATTTTTACCAAGGGCATTTATTACTCACATAAATATTTATATGTAAATATAGTCAATATTTACATGCAGTAATGTAATTGAGCTTATATTTGAATACTTAATATATAAGCATATACATGTAAATATCTATATCTGATTGACCTCAGGAGAGTTTCAGACCTCAAGTGAGGATGGAGAATTCCACTCTGTCTGTGTTGCTTAAAACCTTTCCTTGCTCTCTAGGCACACGGTTCCCAGGTGCTGGGGGGAAGTTGCTAAAGGGAAAGGCCGTGGCTGGTACGAAGCAACCCTTCGTGATGGCCACCCAATTATTATTTATCTTCACGGCAGTGCTGAACACAGGTCAGTGCCTCTACTTGGATTTTTTTTTTAAACAGAGTGAGAGAGCATTTCAGCCCTGTGGGGGAATGAAGGGCAGAGTGCTGTTTTGAATTCTGTAAGCACGCCTCCATATTTTTTTTCCTTTGTTGAAATTTGAGAGTGTTCTGGTAATAGGCATCTCTTTTAATAAAATCTGTATATGCTATATGGAGAATAATGTGGATCTTTAACTGAAAGGGAGACTAACTTTCAAAATTTGGTTACTGATTTCAAAGAAGGCAGGGGTTCCTGGACTCCCTGAGAGTGGCGGAAATGCTGGATTGAAGCCAGGGAAGACTGGTTAGGGAACAGGCATGAGGTATGGGGAAAAGGACGAGCAGTTTCCACCTCAGAGGTCCTTCTCGCAAAACTACATGGACCTTCCTTTATCTCTGTGGTCCCAACCTTGCTTTGTAACAAAGAGCACCGCCCCCAACCCCTACCACTTCTTCCAAATCTGGCTCTCCTTGCATGTGCTGCCCGGGTCCTCGGTGGGCCTGGGTCATCATGGTGGGTGACGAGCTGTGACTGTGTTGCTCCGGGTGGGGGAGGGGCAGCGTGTCCTGGAGACCCAGAGACCTCACTCTGTCTCTGGGGGGACACTTCTGACTGAGTGATGTGCTCCGGAATCTGCCCCTTGGCTCCCTTGCCTCTGTCTCTTTTACTCAATGTCTTTTTCAGTCAGATGATGGCTTTCTCAAGACTGGCCTGTGCTCAAGGGGCTTTCTAGGAGTGTACGCTTCAGAGTCACATTTGCAGAGATTTCCTGTGAAATAGACATTTTCCAACATTGTTTGACGTTGCCGTGCTTGTGCTAGCTTGGGCATGGTGTGACATCACTTATTTAAAGGCTGGTGTGGATCACATATTCATCTCTGCCCTCTGAGTGCATCCGTGGTTGCCCTCCGTTATCCAGCTGCCCCGTCCTCCCGTCCCTGCCGGAAGTGGCAGCTTGCTCTCAGCAGTCCTGAGCTGGAAGGAGGCCAAATGAGAGGCCACAGAGAACCTTGATGAAAACAGTGGTTCTAGACTTGGAACCGATAGGTGCCCCCGAGAGGGTCCACAAATTCCCAGCCCAAAATTTTACACAAAATTTGAAGGATGGATAAATTTTTTTTTCTGGGAAATAGGCCGTAGCTTTAACTTCATGTTCAAAGGACTCAACAACACACTAAGGTTTTAGAAACTTGTCTCTAAAACAAAATTCAAATGGTCTTTTTAAAGAATTCTCTGCCCTTTGAATTATCTTCGTCTCTCCCTTTCATGTGGCTAATAGAGAGTAACGATGTGGTTGTTTTGGAAACAACCGTTTGTTGTACCTCCAGGGCTGTGAGTCTCTCTCCTTCAGTTCACCTTGTGCCTCATGGCAGACTGGACAGATCTGAGTTTATGAACTTGATTATATTATCCTTTTTCTGAAAAGCCACTTTCTGGAACTGACTTTCCTTTAGCTACTAGAAGTGTCCTTAGGACTAGGTTTGCTGTGTAGCAGTGAAAGGAGACGGACTGTCAGGAGGGTTTGTGGCATGCCTATGTTGAGAGGTGCCCCGAGGAAGGCGGCAGCCATGGGGGGCCGTGGATCATCCGCCCTGACATGTGCAGGTGGGCTCTGACCCCAAGAAACATTGCCCTTTCTCCTAATTGTTTGTCTAACCTGAAAGAGAAAGGTGTGAGAAAAGACGCCAGCAGCGTGGCAGTGATTTTTGATAAATTTGTCATGGTAATGCCTAATTCTTGCCCTTTTTGCTTTTAACCTCCTTTACAGGGCGGCTCCTCATAGACTTCGGCTAGTAAAGGTATGTGCAAAGAGGCCTTGAGGCACCAATTTTATGTCTCCATTTATTTGTGTCTGATCTTCCTCAGCCCAGGCGTGGTTATCTACGGAGAACTGGAGCGGGTGGTGGTGTCTGGAGCCTCACATCCCCTGAGTGCACCTCTCTTCCTACAGTGACCGTGGGGCATCGAAGCAGATGTGAACATCTCTGAGTCCCAAACACTTTCATGAACGTATTCCCTTTATCACCAGATGGAGTTGAAGTCACATTTATTTGCTTTTTCTGAGAGCTGGGGGAGGGGTTGAGAAAATACACTGAGTATGAAAGCCACTCCTTCTACTGGAACAACCTTTTTTGTGGTATGGGATGAAGACATAGGATGTCTGCTCATAAGTCATTCAGGCCCTGCTTCAGCCCCATCAGAGGTTCGACAGAGGGAAGGTGGCCACAGGCTCCAGGTTGCTGGGGCAGCCCCGCATCTCCCGGTGCGAGGAAGGTGGCAGGCTTTCCACGTGGCCGCGTCTGACTCAGAGCTGGCCGCGCAGAGCAGCTGATGCGCGCCCACACTCCAGTTAGTCATCTCTCCCTCAGGTGACCCAGCTGCTTGTCCATTTTTTGACCCCAGGACCTGATCGCGCTCCCCACAAGCCAGCTCCCACCCCAGAGCCCTCTCCGGATTGAACAGCATTTGTGGGGCCCGAAAGACACCTTCTTCACCCCTCTCCCCTGTTCAGACAGGACGCTCCTCCCCTCTCTCCTCACTCCCAGCAGTGCTGCCTGGATGGAGTTGTGTCTGGGATGACGATGTCTATTAATTTTTAGATTTGCTTTCCACCCCAAACCCACTCTGTGTACTTCCCATGTGGAATGTTATGAAGCTGATGGCCATGAGAATGTGTATTTTTTTTCCCCATCTACTCTTGGCAAAGCTGAGTTGTATGTCTCCGTGTGCACAGAAAGGAGAAGAGCTGTAGGTGTAGGTGTGAAAAGTAGCCAGAGCATCCTTGTGGGAGTTGGGATGTGTGGGGATGTTATAAGATTTCTTCTCAAGGCGGATCCTAGATACCACACTCCATAGTCACTATCTCCCAGTCTGACCAGACTTCCTTAGCCCTGCATCTTCTTCTTTGCATAGGCGATTTCCTTTAAAAATTCAGTCTTAATTATTAAATTGTCTTTCCTCCCTCCCTCTCTCATTCATTCATTCATCACTTCAATCACCGAATACAGCTATTTTTCATTTATTTGCATTCCCACCTAGTTTTTATCTCTATACAGTTTTTATATTACTACGACTGTATCCATAAGTTATTTTATGTTGTGCTTTTACTTAATACCAACATTTTTAAAACATTCTTCTATGTTTTTCTGTAGTCATCATAGTTGCCAATTTAAACGGGGATCATTCTCTGTTGTATTTATAGACAGTTGTTTATTTACTTAAATATTCCACTGCTGTTGAATACAAGGTTCCCTGCCCCCCATTCATTTAAAATTGTATTGCTACAGAAAACTATAAGCAGTTGCTTTATTCTTCTTTTGGAATTTCTTCCTGGAGATGAATTCTGAGGAATAGAATCTGTGGCTTGAGTTACATTGTCAAGTTCATCTTCAGTTTATGGCGCCACGGACAACACACAGGTGTTCCCGTTTCCCTGGATGCTGAACTGCCCCGGGTCTTGGATAACTTGTTGGGAGGGAATGCAGTATAAGGGGATACTAAAACATTCCATTTACTTCCTCATTCGTAACGCAGTTTGTATTTAAAGGTTCAGTCGCCCGCATCTCTGCAGGAGTAGCGGAGGCACAGTGTTTGGACACAGGCAGCCTCAGGTGTGAATCCTGGTCCTGCCGCTGCCATTCGGGTGGACAAGTTACTTCAACTCTCCAGAGCTCAGTTTCTTTATCCATGAAATGTGGATAATACTTCCAGTGTAGGACTGTTCTGAGAATTAAAGTTTTAAAGATGCCTCCACAGTAAATTTTTGCCCTCTTTTATCTCTGTTTTCATCTATCACTGTGTTTTATTTCGTTTAAAATGCCATTTTTATATTCTTTTCTCCTTTATTTGGGGCTTGGCAGTGGTTTCATATAATTAAGCAATCTATTTTTGATCCATATGAACTCTTTATCTATTCATACTTAATATAAACATCTCCCCAGTATTTGATTGCTTCTACTACAACTCTGTCTAGAGTTCTGATCCTCCAGGAAGTTCCTGAAGAAGCTGTTTACTAGTACCAGTGTACTTAGTGTAGCATCTCATGCAATCTTCCAACAATCCTGAAGGCATTGCTTTCCATGACTCAGGATAATATTTACATAGCTAAATTTTACGTGGCTTGCCCAAGGGCACAGAGCCAGCAGGTGGCAGGGCCAGGGTGTGCCCCAGGCTCTGTGACCCTGCTCTGCCACGCTGCGCTCCTCCTGTCCCACTGAGTCTCAGCTTCTCGAGTTTGAAGACAAACCCCAGATTTCAGACATGCATCTTTCCCCTACCTATTAAACCACCACAACCAGGATTATGGACGTGTTTGAGGAGATTAAAACACCTTTCCTGTTTATATCTCCTAATTCAGGTGATAACAGCTCCTTTGTCATCTAGGTGCTGAGTGATGGCGGCTTTCACGTCTTGTCTGTTGACTACAGAGGTATGTGTTAGAAACAGTGTACAGAGACTTTTCAATAAGCAGGAGGCTTTTGATGACCCTTATTTTGGAGGTGGTGATACTGTGTTTGCCTTTTCTTGCTGCCAGGGTTCGGGGATTCGACAGGTAAACCCACGGAGGAGGGGCTGATTGCAGACACTGTTTGTGTTTATGAATGGACCAAGGCGAGAAGTGGTACCACCCCCGTGTGTTTCTGGGGCCACTCTCTGGGTACAGCGTAAGTAGGGTCTGGAGGTCCTAAGATTGGTCCCTAGATGGGGTTCTTGGGGTGTGAGTGTCGTATCAAAGGCAGCAGTGAGCGGGGGAAGGACCCCTGAGCTTGGAGACGGGGACTCTTCTCTGGTGTCTGTTACATCCCACAAGTGGCTAGTGACCTTAGCACTGCAGCGTGCCTTTCTGTAACACAAGGGAGGGTTTAGCTCTGTCATTATCTATGACACTGAAGCCCATTCCAGAATGCTCCTTGAGAGTTTTAAATAAAAGGGTTCTTATTTAGGGCCAGTGGAACCCCTTGAAATCCTATGCAAAATGTTGTGTCTACATGCATTTGAGGGTCCAGAGCTTTCATTAGATGCTCATACTGGATGTTGTGTTTTGTACTATTTACTTGACTATAGAGTTACTGCTTTGCACTGGCACTCACTTTCATTGCTTTACAGAGTTGCAACAAATGCTGCAAAAGTTCTGGAAGAGAAAGGTACGATAAGATGCTTATATGGTATAATTTCTTGGCTGGAGGTGGGAAAATAAAAACAATCAAGAGACTATTGTGCATATGCTGAACTCAGAGATACCTAAAGCACCCCAACTTTAGGTCTAACAGACTTTCTTTTTTCTATTTAATATAAAACAATAGCTGCTTTTCAGAGTTATGAAATTGAAAGTAAATACTAAGAAAAGAGTTCAAATTACCCTGAAAGGGCCCTCATTGTGAAGAGATAATAAGTGTTATTATGGAGTAATTTGGATTATAGGAGAGGAAATTAATACATTATGAAATAATAAGCAGGACTTGCTTTCTGCGGCCCTTCTTACATAATATTTATGTCCGTGTTTCTCAGAGTGTTCTGAGAACTGCCTTTATCAGAATCTCTGGGGGCGTTTGTTATTAACCTAAGTGTCCTGGATCCTGGCTGTTTTCATGAACTAGAATCTCTGTAACTAGGACCACGTGATGCTGATGCGCCTTAAAAGCTTACAAATCTCTTGCGTTATCTTAAACCTTACTTGGCAATACAGGTCAGACTGAATTGCGTAAACATTTTATCATCATATTATTTAATTATTTTATTTTGGCAGGGGATAGGGGAGGTAATCAGGTTTATTTATTTTTAGAGAAGGTACTGGGGATTGAACCCAGGACCTCATGCATACTAAGCATGCATACCAAGCATGCATTCTACCACTTGAACTAGACCCTCCACCCAGAATTACATAAGCATTTTAAAGCATGTCACCTGTGATACACAATCTTAATTATCTACGGACTTACTACTTACTTTAATAAAATGAACGTCACTTCAAGATTCCTATAAGCTCTCTCATAACTCTCTGTGCACACCTCCTTCATGGTGTTGGCAATGCTGTATTGTCTGAACTGAATTCATGAAAAAATGAGTACTTTGCTTCCTGGATAATGCATTATCTTAGAACATTTTATTTCCATTTGCATCCCGGATTTATGAACTCTTGCTACCATGTATTTTCATTTTCTCTCTACAAATACTCCATAAAACATTCTTATTCTTATAAAGTCAATATTTAGATTTACCCTTTTCTTTGTTCTTTATTACTTACAGCATCTCTGTGCTTCCCATCTGGGATTTTTGTCTGCCTGTCTGTTGGTGAAGAATGCTCTCAGTTTTGGCCTGAAAATGTCTTTATTTCATCTTAACTTTTGAAGGATATTTTCACTGGGCATAGAGTTCTAGGGTGGCAGTAATTTCTAAAAAAAACTTCTATTTTTGGTGGGGAGGTCATAAGGTCTATTTAATTATTTATTGTCAGATTCTTTTTTTCCTGATGGAGGTACTGGGGCTTGAACTTGGGACCTTATGCATGCTAACCATGCACTCTACCACTTGAGCCGCACGCTGCCTCTGGAGTGGCAATAATTTTATTTCAGCCTTTTGAAGCTTTTGTCATCCACTTTATTCTGGCTTTCCCTGTTTTGTTAGGGAGGCAGCTGCCAGTCTTACTATTGCTCCTTTGAAGATAGTGTTTACTTTTGCTTTTGGTGATTTTGGGGATTTTCTTTTTGTCTTTGTTTTCCAGCATTTTTACTCAGATTTTCTTAGGTGTTCTTAAGTTCTTATCCTGCTTGGGAGTCATAGCACATCTTAACTGTGGCTTGATGTTCATCCATTTTGGAAGACTGCTGGTCTTTATATCCTCAAATATTATGTCTGCTCTGTTCTTTGTCTTCTCTTTCTCTGTGACTATAGTTACACGGAAATTTTTTAGATCTGTCCCCATGGCCTATATGTCTCCAGTGTTTTTTTCTGAGTCTTCCAGACATTTTTCTCTTTGTGCACTAGTTTAAATATATTTATATATATTTTACATATTACACACAGTTCATTATATAAAATTTGACTTAATATTAAAATTTTAATAAATATTTTACTGTTTTACCATTTGTTATTTTCAGTAAGTTAAAGTCCATATACGGTAACTCCAACATCTAGACCTTTTGGTCTCGGAGGGAGTGTTGGCCAAACAGCCTAGTCAGTCTCTGCAGAACTCTCCCTTCCTGCACTACTTTGCTTCCTTCAATTACCCAAGTCATGAAAATCTGCTTGTGTATGAGGGGAAGGTAGTGATTTTCAATGATCAGTGCAGAGAAATGAAATCTCTTTAGTGAGAGTGCTTGTTAAAATGCACATTCTCACACCCCCCACCCTCCCTGAGATTCTGACTTCTGACTCAAGTCTGAAGTGGGGTCATGAATTTGCATTATTAAGAAGATTCATAAATGATTTTGATGCAGGTAGTTCATGGACGAGACCTTGAGGACCCCTTATTTAGGAAAGATAGTATTTAAATATGGTAGGGGAGTTATTTCTTCTTTATTATTCTCAAGGATCCCCAGTTGACGCTATTATCCTGGAAGCTCCATTTACCAACATGTGGGATGCGACCATCAATTATCCCTTGTTGAAGGTGAGTCTCTGGTTCGTCTTCACAAGACGTCAAGACGTAGCTATTTCCACACACTTCTGTTGATTAGCTATGGCCTCTTTCTTAACTAGGCTTATATATTTCTAAGTTACTCTAATTTGAGACAGGTTATTAGCCAGTTGCTAGTAAAGAGGGGCACAGTGGCTTTTGGATTTTGTAGTCCTTTTATTTTCTTCTAATGGGTTGAGTGGCTTATTAAGGGCCAAAGGTCTTTTATTCCTCCCGTGAACTAGACCGTACTTCTTATCTTTTTGAGTTGTTCTCTGTTTGGGATAATTAATAACACTGTTGCTATGAACATCCTTGAACGTCTGTAAATGTCTAAGTATTCACTGGCGCATACTCTAGGAGCCGATGCTGGAAAATACAGTTCACCTCTAGTGGTTATTAGCACCAAACAGTTTTCGCAGGTGATGGCCACTTTACTTTCCCACGTATTGTGTATGAGAGTTCCAATTGCTTCACAACCTGACCCTCATATTGATATCATCGTGGTTTGATTTACATTTCCCTGATAACCAAGGAAACTGGGTGTTTTTCCCCTTATGTTTGTTAGCCATTTAGATACCATCTCTTGTTAGATATGTTTTCATGTCTTTTGCAAACATTTTTAAATTGAATTGTCCTTCTTTTTATTTGTTGAAGTTCTTTATAGGATGAGTCATTAGAAAATTAACTTGCACTGCACATACATTCTACTGTTTTGTTTTGTCTCTTTCCTCCCTCAGTGGTTTCTTGTGATGAAGAGATGTTTCTAAACATCTGAGCCAGTTTACCATTTCTTATAGTTAATACTTTTAATAAGTGTCCTTTTTTTTTTAAAAGATAACTCTTCTATGCTATCTTCTAGAAGTTCTGTTTTACCTTCTACATTTAGAGCTATAATCCACAGGTGTGGATTTTTGTATATTATAAGAGGTAATACCTACTTGTGTCATCTGTTCTGTGTTCTTTTGCCTCTACTTTCTGGCTTTCTTCTGACTTGGCAGCTGCATCTCAAGGAGAAAAAGTGGTATTGAGTGTCAGGCTCACCTCTCTGGGCTTCCCTTCTCTCTGGGTTCTTGACCACTCAAGACCTCACTGCCTTGGTATATCTCTGACTTCTTCCCAGAAAGTTAAAAAAATTTTTTTAAGAACCATGGCTCTGGTGTCAGACTTTCTGAGTTTTTCCCCAGGGGTGTCACTTAACAGCTATGTGACCTTAGACTAATGAGAGTTTTGGTTTTTTCAATCCTTAATTTAATCTCGATTCTTTGCCAGTTGTCTAATCTCTTCTAACACAAACATTCAGTATGTTCAAACACATGGATGTTCTGTTGGTTTCATCTCCTGTTTCCCAGAGCCCTCTGGCCTGCTTCAGTATGGACTTGGTGCTCTTTAGGTCTGCTGTGCGGTTGTCATTGGGGAATCATCCTGGGGATTCACTTGCTTTCCTGGTCAGATCCTGTTCTCTTTTTTGGCATATTCCTTCATTCTGGTGGCCACATCCTCTAGTAGCCTTTTGAATAAGGGAGAGTCAAGTAGTTTTTTTTTTTTTTTTTTTTGGGGGGGGGGGTTGAGATCCTTGCATGTGTAAGAATGTTTTTATTCTACTCTTTCACAGTTGATGGTATTTTGGCTGAGTTCTGGGTTAGAAAGAGTTCCCCCTGCCCTGCCCCCAACAGAATGTTGAAGGCACTGTTCCTGTTGCCTTCTGGCTTCCAGTGTAACTGCTGAATCTTTTTTTCTTTTTAACTTTTTAAAAAAATGGAGGTACTGAGGATTGAACCCAAGACCTCGTGCATGCTAAGCATGTGCTCTACCACTGAGCTATACCCACCACCCTGACTCATGGTTTTTAATGCTTCAACTGCCTCATCTGTAAAATGGGGGTAATAATAGTGTATTCAAGATTGTTGGGATAATTACATAAATTCATGTATGAAAAACATGTATGCTAGTGCCTGACACAGAGTAAACACTCAATGGCCATTAGCTATTTTTATTATCAGTGAAGTGCCGTAATTCTGAACATTACTGTTAAATAAGGAAGTGTACATGTGTGAGACATATGGATGTAGTAAAAGGCATAGGTCCTTACCCTCAAGAAGTTTCCTGTCTCATTGTGGAGACAGGAAATTAGTGGGGGATACAAAGTAACGACAGAGGTTTCCATGTATCACTGTGGAATCAATCTCATTACTCAGAATGGGAGGCAGCAGGGCACAGTGGAAAAGAGCATGGGCTCTGAGGCTGGACGGATTAGGATCTGAGTTCAAATTTGGCCTCTGCCACTAACCAATTATGACCTGAGTATACTACTTCCTTTTGTTGTGTTTTCCTTATTTTTATAAGGTTGCTACTGCATAGGGTTGTTGTGAAGGTTAAATTAAGTAAAATAATCCATGCAAAGTACCCAGCTGTCAGTGGGCACTCAACAAATGCTTGTTCCTTTGTCCCACCCTTTCTATTACAGAGTAGACTAAGCGAGGTGTCAGGGGAGGGCCCAGAGCAGTAATTTCAGGGTAGGGAGAATTCAGGGAAGAGAAGGGTATTGTGTGCAGGTGTGACCAAGGAAGATGCACAGGGAGATAGGATGTAAGCTCCTTTCCTGAAGGTGAGGGAGCGCAGTTAGAAAACAGAGAGGAGGGGGGCATGTGGGCCAAGGCACATTGCCAGAATGGGGCGATAATGTGTCATCAAGTACCTGAGAGTCCATGTAAGATCTTTATACACTTGTCATCCTTTTAAATTCTCACAGCAGCCCAAGGTTTGGCATCACTGCCACCACCACTGAGAGCTGAGGGAGAAGGGAGGCTGAGAGGTTTGCCCAGCAGCCCACAGAGAGGAAGTGGGACTCAGTCCCACATTTTCTAACCCCAGGCAGACAGACAGAATGCACACAGGCTTTGGCAGGAAAGACTGTGGCCAGATGTGGATGGGCTCGCAGCCAAGACAGGAGTTTTTTTGTTTGTTTGTTTTTTAAAGTAGGTATTGTTCTACTCCCAAAGCTTTGTAACAGCAGATTTCAGGTAACGGGTATTTAAACAGTATTCATCTGGTGGAATTTCAGAAGAGAGAGGAGACAGGGAGACCAATTAGGAGGCCCTCACCATGGTCTGGGCTGGAGAGGGTGGTCTGACCTCTGAGTCTTGAGGGGCACCCCTGGCTGGAGAGGAGGCAGGTACCAGGAGGAGACTGACCGGGGCTGCTTTCTTCTTACTCCTTTGGAATTTTAGATGAATTGCTGAAGAGCTTCGCTTTACTGAATTCTCAGAGTCCTGATTCCAGGGGTAGCAGAACCAGAAGACAAAGAAAAGAGATGAGAAATCTTTCCCTTAGTATGAGTAAGAGGAGAGATAAGGAAGGAAGGAGAGGCAGTGTTAGGATCTCCAGACCGCACCCCAAATGCAAGTCATCTGCTGTGAGACCATGCCGAACTGCAGGCCAGACAGACCCCCCGAAAGCCCACAGGTTCCTGCAAACAGCAGGCCTATAGCATAGCTGGGAAGCAGGAATTCATCTTTACTGGCCCCCACCTGCACGTTCTATACGCATTTCCCTACCAAATTCCCCACCATGACATGAATTACTTTTTAAAATCAGAGAAAAAAATTATTTTTAGCTCATTATGTTTTGCAAGTTACTATTCTCTACATGACTACAGCTCAAAGTGGGAGACCACAACCAAGGACACACTCAAGGGCTGAGGCAACGACCACTAATTCTTACTTCCCCGCACTCATAAAGGAGCAGTGATGCACACAATGTAGAAAGTGCTTGTACAGTGAACACAATTCTCTACTTTTTAAACTGTGAAGCAGACGTTGCATTTCCGGCCTCAGCCTCCCTATTCTGTTCCCCCTCCCTTCCCTAGGCAATGTCCCATTTACGACACTGCACCCCACTCTCCGCTCAGGCACCACAGAGGAACATATGCAATACTTTGCTGGTCTTTTCTCTTCATGAGTCTATTCCAAGGAATAAACTCTGAATGAAATTCAGTCACAGGAAGATGAAAATGACAGATAATAGCTTAAAGTGTACCTCTGGGATATTTGCACAATAGACTCATTCCATTTTTAGCAAATATTTATCAAGTGTCTGTTAGGTCCCAGGAACTTTCCCAGGTTCTGGGGACACCACAGGGAATAAGAACGGTGTGGTCCATCCTCCTATGAGGTTTGTATAGTTGCTGGAAAGGCAGATAGAAGACAAGTGGGCAATAAGAGGATTTTGATTAGTGAGAAATGCTGTAAAAGAAATAAAATGATGTGAGAGGGAAGAATGACTGGGTGGGGGGAGGGGCAAGTTTCGATCGCTGGTTAGGGAAGGGGTCTCTGAAGAAATGCCATCCAAGCTGAGATCTGCATGATAAGCAGCAAGGTATCATGGGAGAATCCGCCCTGAGGTGAGGTCAAGGCTGATGAGCTCCAGGATCAGAAGGCAGCAGGGCCTGAGGGTGGATGGGAGCTGAGTGACAGGAGACAGAGGCTGCAGCCAGATTCCATAGGGCCCTGAAGGCCAAGGTGACACGTGGGTTTAACCTTTGGAGGATGTGAAGCAAAAGAGTGATGTGACGAGAGTTGCCCGTTAAAACGCCCTGCGGGCACTGGGTTATGGCAGGGCGACCTGGGATTGTTGGTATAACCCAAGCAAGAGATGAAGGAGGGTTAGGCTGGGGGATTAGTGGAAACGGAGAGAAATGAATGGACTTGGGCTGCAGTTTGGAGGCAGGGTTAAAAGCTTAAGGAAGGTGCAGAGTTGCTTAGGTTTTTTGTCCTTTCCTCATTTTTAGTTGAAATGGATATTTTTAGGGCATAAAACTTATTTACCTATCAACTTAATCAAAATATGGTAAGAGCTGATATTTAGCTAGCATTTTATTTACTGGAATTTGCCGTTAAAGAGGAAATGTTATATTTGGAGTCCTGTGGTCATTGTTAAAACCTAAAATGCCTTTTAAAAACATTGCAGCATTAAAGCATATTCAACAGAGTTTATAATGTTCAAATCCTTTAAAACCAATTATCTCTGTATTGTATACATTACCAGGATTTCCAACTAATCAGAATATTCCGTTCCTCAACTAAACCACTTAACTACTCTGTAGTTCACCACAGAAGCGATTTTTAGATTATGCATATCACTTCTCCTTTACAAGTATGAAGAAATAAGGTAGTGGTGCTATTTGTATTCTGAAAAAAGATAAGTAAAAACAAAATGTTAAAAGCGATTATGTATGGATGGTGGGATTATGTGTGATTTGTTTCTTCTTTCTTCCTTTTTGTTTTTTCTAAATTCCCTACAATGACATGAATTACTTTAAAAATCATTAAGTTTTGTTTTCAAAAAAAAGTTTATTATATTTAGAAAGTCACTACTCTCGATATTGCTACAGTTCATAGTGAGAAACTATAGCAAATGACTTAGCTATGTGCCATGTTTTAATTTTTTTCCTTTTAAAAAAATAGATTTACCGGAACCTTCCAGGATTTTTACGCACAATTATGGATGCCCTGAGGAAAGACAAAATAGTCTTCCCCAATGATGAAAAGTAAGTTTAATGATATAAAGATGTCCATTATTACTATTACCTACAGGATTCTAGGGGTAACTATCATGTAGCTGATTGAATGGGTAGACAAAAAGTCTGAATGAGTAGATGGAAATTCTTAGATGGGCACTAGGATTAGGGAGGGATAAGGTATCTACAAATTTTTAGTATTTGATATTATCCTTCTGTCTAATTCAGTACTTCCTCTGATGTTATAAAGGGAGTTGTTTAGGACATAACAGGACCTTTGAAAGGTCCTGGAGGGTCTAGCCTAACATTCCTTGGAGGAATTGTAGGCCTCATTCCCTGTGTAACCAAAACAGTTGGAGAACCTAGGAGTGCCTACACATAGGCAGTCGTTATCAGTCCTTTCTTCTATTTCAACACACTTGAGGGATCTAACATTCTCAAGAGTAACAGTGAGTCACTGTGGCAGGGTGGGTGGGATCAGAATTTGGGCGGGGAGAGGGAAGTACTATTTATTAGAGTGAGAAACAAGTCATCATTCATATCATATCCTTTTTAAATTACAAACAGGAGGTTGACCAGGAAGCTAATCGAACTTGTTAATCACATGTCCATGCCATGTATTTATGGGGAAATATAAATAAATTGCTATAAAGAGTTCTTTGTCCTGTGGTAGTTCTTATTTTTGGGTTTTGAGTTATTTTCTTTTTCTGTTATAGTCTTTTAATTAAAACATTCTAGATATTAAGAAATAAGGTAGAATATCTTACGGAAAAAGATGAGGTTCTTTTAATTCTGTACAAATTCAGTGTTTCAGTGTTTTTGTTCTCTATTTTCAAAGACCATGTAGGAATAAATTAAATAACTAATTGAATTATGTGAGTAAACAGAAGAATCTTGCCTGGAGGAAAAAGAAGTTACTGTATGAAGCTTATTATATGTGAAGTTGTTATTCCCGGGAGGGAAAGAAAGGGCGTTCTTGTATTTTGGGCAAACCTCATGTTTTGCTAAAGCTTTAACTTAGAAGAGGAGAAATCCCAATGTACAATCCTGGAACTGAATGCTTTTCTTCTACTTGTTCCTAGTGTTAAATTCCTGTCTTCTCCCCTTCTCATCCTACATGGTGAGGACGACAAAACAGTGCCTGTGGAGTTTGGAAGAAAGGTAAACTAAGCTCAGCGGCCGATGGAAACACACCATACTTACTTCAGCATTTTCTCAGCCAGCCAAACTTTGGCTAGAGCCTAAAGAAGGGTCTCTGACATTATGAGGGATTTTCTGCATCCCTAAATCGCCGTGCGGCCTGGTGTATACAGTAAGCATCAGTGTGCTAAGCTATTCAGCTCAAAGGAGTGTTTGTGGCAGATCTCGATTCCTCAGCTGGGTCTTGGGCTCTGCAAGTATACAGAAGATCCCAGGCTGCTCTGAGAACCTCCATACAGTCTCTCCTTGCAGTGGCTCTAAGAATAGGGACACGGTTTCTTTTCTTTTCAACAAATAGAGGGGGCCCATTGCAATTCCTTGTCTCCTTGCAGGGTGGTATGGGCAGGGCAGGATGAGGTCTTGTCCCTGCTTCATATGGGCTGGCAGCGTTCAGTTCTGTGGTTGCAGAGGCAGCACCTGGGGATGTGGAAAGTGTCCCTAGCCCCGACTTAATGGAACTAACTCCCTAAGTTGGCTGTTTCCATACCCTTTTAGGAAAATTAGACTAGAAAAACAGCAGCTTTGACGATCAGCCTTTGGGTCCTTGTCTTTCTGCCCCTTGCAGCTCTATGAAATTGCTCACAGCGCATACAGGAACAAAGAGAGGGTCAGGATGGTGATCTTTCCTCCCGGCTTCCAACACAACTTCCTCTGTAAATGCCCCATGCTGTTAAAAACGGTGAGGTAAGCATTGCTTTGCTAAATGCAGTTAGGGCTGGTCTGGCTGTCTTAGCTCATGAGCTGAGGAAAGCATGTGACCTCATCTAGGTCTTTTTTCTGCAGAGATTTCCTGAGCCAGCAGTGGGCATGAGGTCTGAGAGCAGTGGAGAGTGAAGACTTGGTCCAAACACCGCCTGTGATGTGTATTTTAAATGTAAAATTGTCCTGGGCTGCTTGGATAAGCCGAAGTCACTGGCATTTCTACAAGTCACTTGCCATTTTAGTAAGGGAAAACATGGATGCTGGGCATCAGGGAATGTTCTCATTCAGCTATCGCATTCTACTTTGTGGAAAATGCTGAAACTTCACTGTGGAGAGTCAGAGTTTGGTAAAAATTGGATCCCATCTAAAAATGTATAGTTACCAAACATTCTGGGGATATTTGTGGATTAGGTGGTCTTTGATTTGGACTTAGACAGCAGTATAAGAAAGGTGCTCCAATGTAGTTAAATAATTTGTATTTCAGTTTAGTTAACTTAAATGGCATTAAAAAGTTCCAAGCAATTTTCTAAGCTTTCAGCATTGCACTGGGGAAAGTCCTTGTGTGCTACTCAGTCTGCTACAAAATAGTGAGTTTTGGCACCCATGAAGCCTTTGGGAATTGACAATTTATTTTTAGCCCTAATAGAGTCATACACTTTCCCCTCTCAATTCCTGGAGATACTTAATGGATTATTAGCTAACAAAATAAAATCAAAGAATGTCGTAAAAATGTTCAAGTCCAGTAAGAAGCATTTTTTCTCTAGGGACATTTTACAACTTACTTTCCATTGGCTTTGTTCACCCCATTGCTAGGTTGACTGGACAGGGAAATCTTTATATCGGAAGGCTCCATGTTCCAGATGTCCCGGGCGTATTCCTTAATTGTTCGGTCACTGGAGAACTTCCCTGAGGCGGCTATGTTTTTGAGTACCGTGGTATTCCAAGCCTTTGGATTCTGTAAGCAACACAAGCACCTAGGGCTCAGGGTCCGAGTCCCCACTAAGCTTTACGACAAACATCAAGCCAAGCACATCCAAGCACAACTCATGGGGAAAGTGACAGGAGTAAACTGCAGTGAATCGTAAACACACTTGTTTCAGAGTTGAGAGCTGGATAGGGCAGACCGTGCTTTTCTCCTATTTAAGATCATATTTCTCTTACAAATGAAAAGAAAGTATTTTTCACTTTTAGAGAAACCATGGATGTAAGTTCCCTAATTGATAATTTTTGCTGTGGTTACAATGTTTTGGCAGGGAAGCCGTATTCCCATGCTTCATTTTGAATGATGACACCTCATCTCCCTTTAAACAGCAGGGAGAAGAAAGGGTATCACATTCATTGTCCGCTAGATGCCATGCAAGAGATTTACCCTGGGGCTCACAGTCAAAGTTTGAAAAATACTATTCTAGAATATTAGGTGTCCTGCAGGCAGGTAATCCCATGGGAGACTTGATTCACTGACTCCTCTTTTCCTGTTCTATCTGAAGGTAGACGCTCCCATAGGTTTACACTGAATCCCAAATACTCCATTGGGATTTGAAAATAGGATCAATTAAGGCTTTATCCTTAATAAAATATATAACATTCAAATCTCATAATTTTATGTAAAAGAATTATAAGAAGCTATTTATTTTATAGCCTCATGATTTTATAAAGAACTTGAAGAAAGAGTTCAATGGAAATGACCAAAACATTATTTAAAACCAATAGCAATACACTGTAAGCATTTAAAAGAAAAACTAAAACTACCAACATTCCTTAAGGTACTGCAGAGCAGAGTCGGAAATTGATTTATTCAGACTTTGGGAACTTACTAAAATGAGAGAATAAAAGCTTCCTCTCTTCATGTTCTTTATTTAAATGGATAATGACTAAACTTCCCAACCATGTGGGACATGTTTTCTAAGCCTCAACAATACAATTACTGTGAAGAGTTAAAAACTGCAATTTGCACTAATGAACGAGAAAGATGGAACCAAATGCTGGGCTTCAAGGGGGACACCCTTTGGATTAGGGCCATCATTTTAACAGAAGGCACCATTGTGGAAAGCCGACATTCACATTTGTACTTGCCCTCGCTCACATTGCCCTTTCCTGCTCTGTTTTACATCCATTTCTTTTCCTTTAAAGCTTTTCTGCATACAAGCCTGGGCTGAGATCAAGAGGAAGGGGCTAGAGATGGCCATTTCCCTTCCTCTCTGAGTTCTTGGAGGCTGATGTGACTGTCTCCAGGGTTCAGGAGGCTGGAGGTGAGCCACTCCGCGTTAACTCTAGTACTGCCTGCCCTTGGGCAGGATATAAAACTCTGGTTTATATACACTTTTGAGGGGGTGGATCTGCTGTTAAGCAGCATGGACCTTAAAGGGTCCTATTTTAAAACCCCAGTGGGATATGTGAGATGACCCTAGGAACTACCTTGTCACCTGGCTTTGGGAAAGGAGCAGAAAGAAATGTTAGCGAAGTATGTTTCTGTTGGAAGTGGTTACTGATGTGTCAAAGGGCATGAGGGGGGCATTTTATGGATTCCCACTGTTCTGCCACATAACGGCTTTCCAGCTGGAGAGCCAAAGCAGAGACTCAGTAGGCAAGGGCACGCTGCAGTCTTGGCACAGAGCCAGCCTCCTCCTGTGTCTTTTCTTCTGTAGTGTCTGCCGTTCACTCAAAGTCTTTCCTATCAGAGATGATCGCCTTTCCATACATTTATTAAATGCACCGAGAGGGCTGGGCTAGTTGGTAAAGGTGTATAACTTCGCGTGTGAAGGGTTACTCACATGACTTTAGCCTTTTTCTTTTTCTTTTAATTTTTCTTTTTTTTGGTCAGGGAGGATATTAGGTTTATTTATTTATTTATTTTTAAAGGAGGTACTGGGAATTGAACCCAGGTGAACTCAGGACCTCATGCATGCTAAGATGTGCTCTACCACTTGAGCTATATATACCCTCCTCCACCAGTCTTTTTCTTTTCCTTTTCTTTTTGTCTTCCTTCCTTCCTTCCTTTTTCTTTCTTTCTTTCTCTTTTTCTCTTTCTTTCTTTCTTTCGTTCTTTCTAGTAAAGTATAGTCTTTCTTGTTTCATTTCTTTTTTCTTTTTTTAAAATTCAAACATGAAACCTCCTCTCTTTCTATACACTTATAGTCTATTCATCTGGCCTCACTTCTTGGATTGTCCAGGAGAGGTACTTATTTTGCAATTTTCAAAGACTAAGGGGTCGACACTTTCCCAATAAGCTAAGGCTCAGTTTTAGAATTATTTTAGCAGATTTTTCAAATACTGATGGTGATCCCAGTCACTACTGGTCAGAATCTCTCAGAGGAGGGGGCATCTATACTTTGCAAAATCTGATGATTCTGATGCACTTCTGGTTAAGGAACCTGGCACCAAACGGGCTCCTTGAGGGGAGGAGGTGGGAGGGGCTAGACTTTGTCCACACCGGCGTCAGTGCCCAGCATGGAGCCTAATGTGGAGGAGGCCCCAGTGCCTCTCTGTTGAATACATGAGTGGGTAAAGTGAGTATTTAATTTGGCTTCACACTCTTAGTTTCTAGGACATGCAGGCTCCATGGTGGGTGCTTAATACATATTGAATTATTTGTGACTTATTACTTGGATATTAAAAAACTTACAACTGCTACTGAAATCTCAAATCCCAATCTCTGCCTGAACTTGAAAAAAGTCAAATTTTGATCTGAA